>NC_030851.1:40909224-41158478 GCF_000208745.1 Theobroma cacao
ACTCACACCCAAATCCCAGCAATTCAATTCGCAGCAAACCAGCAGAACCCTGTGTCGTTGACTCACACCCCTAACCCAACATCCACGCAGAAAGCCAAACCCAACAGCAACAAGGATTTTAACACATGAAACACTTACAGGAAAACACACAAATCCAAAATAGTTTCACAGCAAAACCAAATCACAACCAATCAACAGAAAATAAAAGCACAATAAGTAAGTACCTGGACTATGGAAGAGACCAACGTAACTTGAAAGTTGGACGAGAGAGGCGGTGCTATTGTCAGAACCCAAACAGTGGAAGAGTGGCGGAGAGAAAGAAGGGAAGAACGGCTGAGAGAAAGAGGGAAAGGAGGAAGAGAGAGAGAAAAAAATCTTTTATATGGATCAAATTGTAATTTTGTAAGTTTGGTAAGGGCATTTTAGTCATTACATGTTTGACAGCTATTCCATGAGACATGGAATAGATATTACCGGGGGAGGGGGAGGGAATAGATAAAGCTGGCTAAAAGCCAGCCTTATGGAATTTTTATTCCTGCGGCACCCGTATTCCGTGTTCCAATTTGTAACCAAACGAAGGTGTAGAAAATGACCGGGAATAGAAGGGGAATAGCATAGCTATTCCCCATACCAAACGTGCTAGTAAAGTATGCTGTACGGGAAGGTGGGCTAGTGGACCCCTGCCCTCAATCATTCTAAAATTTGATGAACTATCTTTATTTGTTTAAAATTTTATAATATCATTCCTATACAAATTTTAAAATTTTTCTAATACATTTTTATTTTTTAAAAATTTTATAATTTTATCTCTATAATAATTTTTTATTTGGTGAGATATCATATAACAATTAATCAATAATTAATTTTAATAGACACACTCTTATAAGAATTGAATTTTAAATCATTTGATGTTGAAAATATTTATAATCTTGTAAATAAATATTATTCTCGTGATAACTTTACTAAGTATGATAATATGCATTTAAGCTATTAATTGAATTTATTCAAGTTTGATATTCTTTGTAATTAGGTTTTGAAAAATGTATTTACACTTTTTGAATTATATCAAGCATTGAAGAAGACTGACATATCAAAAGTTTACTTCCTAATTGATAGATTGATCCGACTTGTCTTTATTCTTTTAGTTTTACTTCAACATCAAAACATGCATTTTCTGTAATGAAACTAATTAAGAACAAGACTCGTAATAAAATGTCATATGATTTTTTTAAAAATTGGTTAATTATTTTCATTGAAAAAAAAATCATTCAATGTTTTTTATTGATTTAGTAATAGATATTTTTAACTCTCTAAAAAGATTATCAAGTTCAATTAAAGATATTCAATCGTAACATATAATAGTTGTTAAAAAATATATTTATTTTGTATTTAATATACAATTTGAGTTATTTGTGTAATTTTCGTACAAACTTTTTTCATCTAAGTAATTTTATATTTTTATCAAATATTAAATTTTTAATATAACTATTTTATAAATATTATCTTTTATCTTTTCAAACGTGAAATTTTGATTTAATTACGTATGTAAATATTTAAATATTTAATCATATTTGTACTAGAGATGACATGACTAATCACGTCTGACCAGTACGTTGCTGAAAAATATTTGTCTCAGTTTCCTATAATTCTTAGTTATCCGCCAGATGGACAGTATCTTCACCGAGTACATCAGATGTTAGGGTTGTCCTTTTGTTGCGCTGGTGCCATCTCATTTCCTTCCCGAAAGGGAAGGGCGGCATCGTGGAAGAGAAAATTGGATACGAATTAACTAACCTCCTTACCTATGTATTCTATGGTTGGTAATACTTTTACCTAATGTCAAATCAATTATCAGATAATAATTTTAATATAAAAATATACTTATATTAACGGTACACGTTAAACGACACGTTCATGAAATTATTTGACTTTGTTGGATGATCATCTAGCATCCCATGTGATTAAAATGAAATAATTTAAATTTAAAAGTACGATAGTGGGTGTATTTTAAAAGGGGAGATCCTGACCATATTTGGGAAGATTAATAATGAGGTGATGAGATGATAATTTTAGTTTGGAAATTAGTGAACAAGCGTGAAGGAAGAAGAAACCAAATTAACATTATTAGACGACTTAAAAGCAATGATTGTGTTGAAAAAAAGGCTTGCTACTAAGAGTAAAAAGATTTGCTCTTAAACAACTTAAGAGGAAAGTTGTCTCCTTCTCCTTTTTCTTATCCTCATTTTTTGAATAGTCAATCGATGATACTTAATCATTTTCAACGACCATGACAATTTGTTTATCTTAATTTCATAATTTATTTATTTATTTAATTAAAAAAGAGGATTTAAATTTTTATTTTTAAATAAAAAAATCATGTACTAATTAATAGGTCAAATGTTCGAAATCAATTTTATATTTTATTTCATTAAAGTGAAAGTCATATTTTCCAATTAATTGAATCACACAGTTTACCCCAAAGTAATAACTAGAGAATGGATTAACAAGAGGAGGAAATCTAGAAATATAGGAAAGTAACAAGAGGAGATGACGGCATGGGCATAACGTCCCCCTGACATATTCTTGGTGATTTGGGGTCGCCAAATTTTGTTTTTTAAATGCTCATGCACTAGGTGCCAAATGGACAGGCAAAGAGCCATAAATTTGCCAACATCAACATATGGTTTTGCTCTCATCAACCACATAGGTAGCCGGCTGTCAGTGTTCTTACCTGCCGGTCCTTGCAGCAGCTCCGCCCTTTCCTCCTTTCCTTCTACAATGGCCTGGTTCCAACTTGAAACCTTATCCTACCTAGTGTTATTTTTAAAAGATGTCCACTCAACCTAAAGGCATACGAGTTGTTAGGTAAGAATATCAAAGGCATATACTTACATTTTTACTTTTCAAAATATATACGTACGTCATGAAAATGACTATCCCTCGAATTGATTTCAAAACTGGGTGTGATTGTATTAAATGCTTCATCAACATGCTATGATCATTGGGTAAGAGGGGGGCTTTCCGTCCGTCCCATTTCCTTTCATATTTACTTTAAATTCTAACCTTGTAACCGTGCAAAGTCCCATGATTACTACATGCCTTTGTCCTTGAAAACGAAAGAAACCTTTACCAAGCCATTAATTAGGGCCTAAAAGTTGAAGTGTAATCATTTCACGCATGCCTTAGGCACCAGGAAAACCCCACCAGAATTGCCATCGGCTTTAATCATTGTTTGAGAGACAAACAGCAAAATACAAGCAGACAGCTTGGCTTACATTCGCTAAAACAGGAATACATATATATGTTTAGTGACGTGAGACAGCTGGCTCAGTCATGCTGTTATTACCTACATATAACGTCCAAGATTCACAGACACAACGTAAAAACACGACTGCCAAGACTTGTACTTGTGCACGTATGCAACCAATAGTTTTAAAAAGATGAAGTTAGGTGAGTTCCACGATCCGTTAGGTGAGGAAGCAACCTTCAAACTTTTCAAAGTATATCTAACTGTTAAAGGTATATCGTTGTCTTTGGACTGGTTTAATGTAATTTTCTCCTTACTAGCTTCGTGGATAGATGGGTACATTCCGGTTAATGAACTCGAAATCAAAAAAATTTCTTTCAGTGGATTGATTTCGTATCGTGTTGATCGATCAATGATCTATTTTGAAACTTTTCTTGTTGAATTTATCTTGGAATCGTATGTGTTTCAATTTTTTTTTCTTTATATCTCACTTTACTAGAGATATTGTGTTGCCAAATTAAGAGATTTGTAACGTGAAATATTAGCATCAAGTAATCTTACTTCCATTTTAAGAAATCATACATGCACCTAGCAGTACGGATTGACTAAATCCATTAGTTTAAATGTTTTAATGGATAAATTCAAAAAGGTGAAGAAACATTTGACTGTCAATCGTTCTTGGACACGCTTTGATCTATAATATAAGTTACCTTATTTTTCGAGATCTGGTAATTCAAAACTTATTTTCTAAATCTATGTGCTTGCAATATAACGAAGCCAGCCATCTAATTAATAATAGAGTTTTCCTCCCTTTTGATCTTGTTTTGTTTGGATATTAACATGCTTATATGTTTTTCTGTTGTCTTGGGGTTATTGGAAAATATTCAATTTGACAGAATAGTGAGACAACAACAAAGAGGAAGGGGAGGAAAAAACAGGGAATTAATCCACTTCCCATACTAAGAATAAAATAAAATTTAATGGGGTTTTTTTAATACTAATAGAAAACAAAATTTGGATCATTTTTGTTTAATCTAATTAAAATATTAATCAATATAGTGTAGTTTGTAATCAATATTCTTGTTTGATTAAAAAAGGGGAAAAACTTGATCTTATAGAATATCTTATATATACAGCAAAAATTTATATACATATAAAATGCAGTACTATATATAGCATGGGAAGAAAGCAGTAAAAGAAGAAACAAAGAGAGGGAGAGAACATTATAGGTTTTATTTTTTTTTTCTGGCTTTATTATTATTTTTAGTTAAAGGAAAAAGAAAGAAGAGCTTGATCACGTGACAATGAATTGGCAAAAACGACAAGATAAAAGGAAATTAGTTCAAAATTTGAGAAACGAATTATATATTAAAATACAATGGGATGGTTGGTACTTGGTAAGGGTAAACATTATTGGGAAATGACTTAATTTAATCTTATTTAAACAATGATTAGTACAGTTCTTGAAATAAATCACGAGGACACTTTTTACTAGATTTGTCTGCTTGTACTTGCAGCAGGTATAAGAATAATAAAAATATATAAAAAAAATCTTAATTTTGGTCTTATACCTACTGTAAGCACAAGCAATAATAATCCTTTATTTGACTTATTCATTAAACCCTAAACCAATATTCATTAAACTTTTTCATTGCAATGTCTTGTAGCCAAAGGCATTAATTTGACTGGTACAAGAAATAAATTATCCTTTGCAGTTTAACCACCCCTTTCGATTGGGAAGCAGAAGCCTTAAAGTCAATAAAAAATTGTTGAAGTCCATTAGCCGCCATTGGTAGCTTTGCTTGATGACTCAGTTTGTTGGTTCAAACTTCACACTTCATCAATTTTCTATTTGAATTCTGAACCAAAGACACCTTAAAATGGTTGGGAGTGATTTTTTTATTAATGATAGATCGAGAGGGATTAGTGATTACCAATCAACAGCGAACACATAGCAACGTGGGTAATCCATTTTCTCCTGCTACTTAATTGGTCATCAGAATATTTTATCAAAAACTTGTAGAAATGGTATTCATCTCAAATCTTTTAAAGAAATTAAGTAAAAGTCCCATGATTGCATGACAATGCCATGTTAGAAGCAATTGCCCTCGCAATCATTCTCCAAAAGACCGGGCGATCGAAATTAATTTCTTTTCCTTCTCGTCACAGTCACGAGTTTCTTAGCTATCAGTCAAGGGGCAAACACCATCTTTATCCATTTCTTTGTTTAATTAATAAATTTAATTAGAGAAATAATAATAATAATAATATCTTGTAAAGTAAGTATAGGATATATATAGCTACCTTTTTTTGGCAAAAAGCAAAGGAAAAAAAAAAGAAAAAGAAACACGATTCCTTGAGAGGCATGAGAATTAAAGGATCTAGACCACGTCCCATGTTAGCCATTTTACAATCAGACTAAACAAACATAATTGTGTAAACCAATCGGCTTGGAATGTTTTTAATGCAAATTGTATAGGGATCAGAGTTTGACAAGGGGCTCAAGGCTGAAGTTGTTGAAGCCTGAACGGTAGTTGAAAGCCTTGGTCTTTGATTTACATTTTGGGCACCCTTCGGGCCTTAGCCTTCCTATATATGGAGCAACACCCCCAAGCTTCTAGTGGTCAGTTTCTTTAAGTCTCAACAACTCTTCTCTGTTTGCTAAATCTTGCAATCACGCCAAGAACCCCAAAGGGCTGTTAGAATTTTTCTCGCTGTTTTTGCTTTGCTTGGAAAAAAGTAAAAATTAATTAAAGACCACCGAGCATGACTGCCTCCACAGCCAACGGCCGTGTCCTCATCGTCGGAGCAACCGGCTTTATTGGTCAGTTTGTGGCAGAGGCCAGCTTAGATGCTGGTCGACCCACCTACGTTCTGGTCAGGCCAAGTTCCAAGAACAAAGTAGCCAAAGCCCTTCAGGACAGAGGCGCCACAGTGTTGCATGTAATACTTTTATGAGTTGTTAATTATTCCTTTCTTTGTAGAGATGAATTTCTTCTGATGGGTTGCATGTGTTTTTCCAGGGGTTGGCACATGAGAAGGAATCCATGGAGAAACTGCTGAAAGAGCACCAGATTGAGATAGTGATATCAGCTGTGGGTGGTGAAAAAATTCTAGACCAGCTCAGTTTAATTGAAGCAATCAAAGCTGCTGGTACAGTCAAGGTAGAGGAGGCATTCATTTTTTCAGCCGACTAAACTGCTAGTTGTACAGTATTACTTTTTCCCTAAGCTTTCAACAAAAAAAAAAACCAAAATTAATGCAGAGGTTCTTGCCGTCGGAGTTCGGACACGACGTGGACAGGGCTGATCCGGTTGAGCCAGGGCTGACCATGTATAAAGAGAAGCGCCAGGTCAGGCGTGTGATTGAAAAGTTGGCCATCCCTTTCACCTACATTTGCTGTAATTCAATTGCTTCCTGG
Source organism: Theobroma cacao (assembly GCF_000208745.1). Classification (NCBI taxonomy): domain Eukaryota; kingdom Viridiplantae; phylum Streptophyta; class Magnoliopsida; order Malvales; family Malvaceae; genus Theobroma; species Theobroma cacao. The sequence continues at coordinate 40,915,893 of NC_030851.1, forward strand.
CCCTACTACGACAACAGGCACCCTTCGGAGGTCATTCCACCCTTGGATCAGTTTAAAATCTATGGGGATGGTAGCGTGAAAGGTAATATTTTACTTGCTGCCGTTTTACGTGTAACAAGATAAAGGTCAGTCAACAAAAGCATGCCCCCTCGATTCCATTAAGTTTATTAAACCCCACATTTGGTAAATTTTCTTTTCTTTAATTTTCTCGCCCAAGAAAACTATGGAGATAGAGAAAGAACTGGGTACTCTTTTCAATAAATGAGATGGCCATGCATTCATTACACCTCTGGAGCTAGTGTTTGATTTTTAGTTAGTTAATGCTATTTCCTTTAGAAGAAAAAGTAAACATTATTCCTTTTTAAAATAATAATCATAAAATAATACTAATAATGCAAATTATTAAATGTGGCCAGCTCACATGTGGCCTCTTAGTGCCCTTTTTAAAGGAATTGAAAAGTCAAACTCCAAAGAGTTTTTCTTGTGACAGAGACACATGCAACAATACACAATGTTTGTTTGTGTTGTGTTCCTGAGAAAACATTCCTATGGTTTCTGATACTCACTTCTACCTTAAGAAATTTCCCAATAATTAATGATCTTTGCAATTAGATTGGTACATAAATTCGTATGGTTTTACACTTACAGACTTACCAGTCTCTTATTTCAGAGACTTATTTTTCGACTAGGAAGAGTTACTTGACACACGAGGATAGGGTAGATTTCCAAGATTTCATTCAGTTGTCACATCACATCCGTGACCTGGAAAACCTGGTTCATGTCTGGTCCCAAAACTGTCTGCGGCTCATCCGTGCATGTGGGCTTGGGGCTACTCTTTTTCACTGGATAGTGTCTGGATTGTACTATGATCCATAACTTTCTGAAGGTTTAAGTGTTTTCTTAGTTACCGCTGAATCTGCTGGTGATTTTCAGCAAATTTCTGTGTTTCCTCCTGGTGCAGCTTACTTCGTCGCAGGCACCGACATAGGGAAATTCACCATGAGAACCGTTGATGACATCAGGACCCTGAACAAGTCAGTTCATTTCAGGCCAGCCTGCAATTTCTACAACATGAACGAGCTTGCAACTTTGTGGGAAAGGAAAATCGGACGAACCCTCCCCAGGGTGACAGTCACTGAAAATGACCTTCTCTCGGCTGCCGCCGGTAATTTGACCAGAAAGCAACCATCTATAATTATTACTATCAGTTTTCAATCTAAAATCAATAATCACTAATTTCCCATTCTTGTACGTTGAATCTGCAGAGAATTGTATCCCACAAAGTATTGTTGCATCATTCACCCATGACATCTTCATAAAGGGTTGTCAAGTCAATTTTTCAATCGATGGCCAAAATGAAATTGAAGTGAGCAGTCTGTATCCGAACGAGCCATTCAGGACATTGGATGACTGCTTCAACGACTTCCTAGTAAAAATGAAGGATGAAAACATTAAGCAAAGTAATGAAATCCCTGCCACAAAGCCAGTGGTCGAAGCATTGGCCATCACAGCAACATGTGCTTGACGTCAAAATTTCCAAACACAAACTATCCTTCCATATCGAAGTACTGCTAGTTTGTCTAAGTTGCAAAGATGATTCCATGTTGGTGTGAATGTATTCTCGTTTCCCTATTGATTTATTAGGTGATAGGGACATTGTAACAATGTAATTGAATAAGGGGCTTGGATCTTTGGTCTAAGGCTCAAATTAGTGAAAAACAAAATATTATTCGAAGGTGGAAGAAGGAGACACCAACTTGGTTGTCATACCAAGAAATGGTTTGCTCTGATTTGTGTGACTCCATGCATTTAGTAATAAAGATGATTTCTTTCCCAAAAAAAATGAAAAGAAACAATCTTCGATTTTAGAATGATACAAGACAGAGCACCATGAAGACTCTGTTCAACAAGCTTTATTCAACACTCACTTGTTCGAATCCGACCAATTTAAACATCGTCTCCTACTACTTTTCCCTCGTTAACTCTTCACCAAACTGCAAGCATTTACGCCACCTTCACGCTCGCTTGCTCAGAACCTCGCTGTACGACGATGTTATCCTCAGTTCTAAGCTTGTTTTGGCCTACTCCCAACACAACAAGCTCACCTCTGACTCTCTCTCTGTCTTCTTTCACATGCCCCAAAAGAATATCTATTCTTGGAACATCATAATCGGCGAGTTCTCCCGCTCAAATTTCCCCCTTAAAGCCATAGATTTGTTTCTTCGAATGTGGCAGAGTTCTGATGTCAGGCCCGATGACTTCACTCTCCCACTCGTTTTAAGGTCGTGCGTGAGTTGTGGACTGGTGGAACTAGCTGTTTCTTTCCATGGGTTGTGCGTGAAAATGGGATTGGAAAGTAGTCTATTTGTTGCTTCTGCTTTGGTTTTTCTGTATGTTAGTTCCGGGAAGGTTTATGATGCGAGAGTTTTGTTTGATGGAATGCCGAAGAAAGACGCAGTGTTGTGGACGGCCATGTTGGATGGATATGCGAAGCATGAGGAACCCATGTTGGGTTTGGAATTGTTTAGAGAAATGGTTGATGCTGGGGTTGCCCCCGATTGGGTGGTCATGTTGAGCTTGCTTTTGGTGTGTGGACAATTGGGGTGCTTAAAGCAAGGGAAGAGTGTTCATGGATGGTGTGTGAGAAGGTGTTTGGGGATGGAGTTGAATTTAGGGAATGCCATTGTTGATATGTACTTAAAATGTGCTACACTGGCTTATGCTCATAGGGTTTTCAACATGATGAACCAAAGAGACGTCATTTCTTGGAGCTCTCTTATATTGGGATATGGGTTGAGTGGCAATGTGAGTATTGCTTTCCGACTTTTTGATAATATGGTTGCCAAAGGGGTCAAACCCAATCAAGTTACATTTCTTGGTATATTATCAGCTTGTGCCCATGGTGGACTAGCAGAAAGAGCGCTTTCCTGTTTTGAAATGATGGGTGACTATGGGGTGACGCCAGAGCTGAAGCACTACGCTAGCATGGTTGATTGTTTGGCAAGAGCTGGGCTTTTGGAGCAGGCAGAGGATTTTATTAAACGAATGCCTATGGAGCCTGATGCAGCCATCCTAGGAGCTATTCTAGCTGGCTGTCGAGTTCATAACAACGTTCAGGTCGGTGAACGAATTGCAAGGAAACTTATTAGTCTAGAGCCAGAGAACTCTGGATATTATGTTCTCTTATCAAATATATATGCTGCTGCTGGTAAGTTTGATGACGCTGAGAAAGTAAGGGAATTCATGAAGGATAAGAATGTATCCAAGGTACCAGGTTGTAGCTCGATTGAGTCGGAGAGTTGGCTTTCCTCTTCAACAAAACAATGAAGTTTTATTACTTCCTGTTTTGTTCCTACAATAAGTGCTAGATAATGAAGTAGTAGTATAATTTTTTATCACTTCCTCTTTTGTTCCTGCGAGAAACCTGCATATTCTTGTTATTTGAAGAATTTGAGAGCTGGGAAGGGGGGAAGGGAAGGGAAGAGTGGGGGCACTCGAAACATGTAAAAATCACTAATTTCATTTCATTTCCTTTCCATAATGCACCAAGTTATTTACATTTCTTGAATGACATTACACAACTATATCATGTTCAGTGAAACCAGAATGGCCAGCTTCTCAATGCTTGCGTCATCTAAAATCACAAGCAATTTGTTAACAGTTTGAAAATTTTTACATGAATCTGTCTACAGGTAAATTGGGACTACACATCATACACCGGCAGACGCTCCTCAATAGAAACACGGCAGATTGGACACCTTTTACACCTCTCACAGCAAGTACTGAGATGAAATTAGTAGAAAAAAATACCATAATTAATAACTAATGAAATCAGGTTCAACTTCTTTGGATAAGAAATGAAATATCCACAGTATCAGATATCAGGCATGTGCCTCAGGAAAAAAAATGGTATGCTACTATAAATATTGACTTTATCTATTTTCTGTAAACATATATTTATGATGCCTAAGCCAAAGAATTTCAGAGATAAATCTCTGCATTAACCAATACTGTTAGACAACACGAATAGACAGAATAGAAGAACATTAGCAACATTGGAGGGTAGACCCAAATACCTGCAGAGGACATGATGCCTACATGGGAGTAGGACTACGTTGATTTGTTCCTCAAAGCAAACTCTACACAGAATCTTTTCCTGACAGATTCATTAAATTAATAAGTACGAACTACAGTTGATAGCAGTCCAACAAAAAGAATGACTTGGAAATAACTTAAGCTTGCTCCCGAAATTACATTTTGAAGTCTTTCGAACTCCTGCTGGCTAAACTTGGTGATTTCCGTCTGCTCACTGAGTGCAGCTCGTAATCTCCAAATCTGTAATTAAAAGAATTGGAAATATTAGTATAACATTGTAATCTCCAAGTCAGATGAAAACAGTTGCAATATTAAAGAGACTTAAAGTAAAGGAGAATCTTATACTTCCATAATTTGAACATAACAAATACTGTGTTTACCTCCTCAACAAGATCTGATTTTGGCATTTTCTTCACAACATCGGGTGAGAAAGTGTTATACCTGAATGATAGAGGATGAGAGATAAGATCCGCAAAGAGAAAATAAAAGGGCGGAGGGGATACGTAGACATTGTGCTATATGATTACATGCATAAAGGAATTAGAGTGCAATAGAAAACCGACCCAGATGCCTCTGAACAGTAAAGTCTAGCCTGTTCCTCTCGACTTCCTTCATCAATTGACCACCAACCCAACAACCTGTTGAAAGAAAAGAAAGATGAAATGAGGACTATCACTTGACAGTGCTTGCATTTTGTCTCCAATTGATACAGGCTCAGTGGTACTTGAGAAAAAATTAATCAAAATTTAAAAACTAGTCCTGATAAACACTACCTTGACCCATGGTGCAAGAACCCAAAAAACTCAAGAGCTTTTGATGATACATCAAAGTATCTTCCAGAGCCAGCTCCACCATGTACTAAAATAACAATTTTCTCAATCAATCTATATGCAGCAAGAATAACCGCAGCTCCTTGCAGCAGCAGAAGGGGAGAAAAAAGGACTGGAGGTGATATATTTCTTGCACTAGGTGGTGTTCCCTGACATCACAGTTTAATGTGTAATACAGATACAACTTGAACATTTGTAAAAACTACCAAAGAAAGGCCCTTCTCAACAATAATAATTATACCTCTAAGTGCATGAAAAGCATGATTTGAAAACCAATAAATGGAATTTTCATAACATGTCCTCCAATATCTTGCAGGTTGCACATTCTGCTGTTCTGGTGCCTGTCTTCATCAGAAGATACTACCAAACCTCTGTTCCAGTCAAGGTATCTTATAGTCATTGAAGATGGAGTGGATTCTCCAAGGTGGGAATTTCGATGAATTGCTGGATTATACCACTTTGTACAAACAAGAAAGGCAAAGCACTCTGCAATACTGCAACACAATATAAGAGGTTATTCCAACAGGAAAATGCCACCGGAAGGAGCAAAAAATCATAACAGGAAAATGAATGTATTGTACCCAAAATTTATGAATAAATCCCACCAGCCTAGAGCCGCAACATCACCTGCATGTCATTGATGATCAACCATTAGCATCACATATGTTGAATGGTTGCAAAATATACTACTTTTTAAGGTGATCATTATTCTTGTGGAGAATAATTCAGAGATTATCAATATAATAAGCACAGAGAAGAAAGAATATTCACAGACAAATCAGTCTTCAGAGAATTCACATTTATAAACAAGTAAAATAAATGTAGCCATCAAATAGTTACACAAACAAAACTAGGTCACAAAAAACTTGAATGACTGTACAAGCAACTACTACCATTTGCATTTAATCTAAGAAACAAAATACTTACCACATAACTTTAAAAGGGTGAAAGTTGTGGCAGCAATGAAGAAGACCATAGATATTGCAACCCAAAAATGCTACAGATCAAATATGAGAAATTTAGCATCAGTTATCACGCCAATTATCAGGGCACAATTGCTTAGAATCATGTGATATAGACAATTAGATCATTCCAGAGACCATATGTATCATCACTAACATCACATCTGAGCATATGCTGTGGTTTAGTATGAGTACTTTTAAAGTATCATGCCGTAAAAACACGCTGTTATAAATGTAAACTTATGAGATTGTTACAATCTAGATGCATATTAGAACAAAAGTTGAGAGAATGATCACAGCAACCATTAGTTTACCAGTAACATAACTTCATATTTCAAGCCTTGTAAGGAATATAACGAAATGTTGTATTATGATGCAATGAAAACTACAAGATGATAAGTGCAGAAAGCCATGGGAGATATCATCAGTTATAAAATTTATGACTAGGTGGAATTATAAGCACTAAGGTGCACATGTCCAAGAAAATTTTTTCATGCATCATGTGATATCTCCATAATGAATCTTTTATTTACTAGTAATTACAAACTTACAGGAAGGGTCTCCCATATCACTTCATCACTCATGCTTTCCTCATCTCCAGGCATTAAAGCCCTGCACATCCTGAAAAAATATTGCAGAAAAATCATTATTGCATCTAGAAACATTTGATAAGATACGATGGGATTAAATAACAGTAACACTTCAAACCACAATCCCACACCTGCCTACAACTGACTTAGTGCATTGCTTAAATACTATAGTTAGAGGAATTGGATAAGTCAAAACAATTCAATCCAAAAGTTTTTTTACAACATATATACAGGATAGGAGCGGCAAGAATGGGTTGGAATAGAAAATATATGTTTACAATCTTGTTGGAATAAGTCAACAGATGAGAGTTGGCATGAGGCAGACAGTCCACAACACACGATACATATAATCACCTAGAGGATTAATAAAAGCCGTAAGGGTGTCAATAATTTGTAAGATTTCATTCAGATTCCTGTTGGCTGGATCCAAAAGGTGTAGGAAATCAAGTTATTTAGATAGGCATAAGATTTTAGAGTACACATTAAATACTTAATCAACAAAACATAATGATAAACATAAACGGTACCTGATGTTATCAATCAAAATAGCTATTTCAAATGCAAGCAGGGGCAGAAAGACAATCTTCAAATTAACAACTGCAACACATACATTTTCACAAACAAACAAAATTAATATGATGAGCAAATTAAATGCTCATAATCTCTAATCAGCTACTTAGAGATATGGTAAGCTTTTGAAGCATCAAACACGTATCAGTTATTAACATGCTGACTCTGAACATATAAAGTAATTTATGAAATCATTAATGCAAATATTCACATTCCACCAAAGCACAACTCAGACGGAAAGATTAGCATTAAAGCAAAAGACAAAAATTTTAAAAGATAAAAATTTATAAGTAGGAGCAAGTGTATCAACAGATTATTATGTTCAAGGAATGTTGCCTGTATACCATAGCTGTTGTCAAGACGTATACACAAAATTAGCTCAAAAGCGACAAGCAATGGCATAGCGATGACTGCGTGAAAGGGGGCCCACTGTGCATGAGAAAGACACATTATTATTATTTGGATTATTATCAAATACATGCCAATATGATTCAATGACTTCACAAGTGGGATTATATATACATTATATATATATATATATATATATATATATATATGTCATGGGCCGTTTAAGTAACATTTTAACGTCACAATTGATAGTTAATGTCCTTATCTATAGTAAAACATACACGAGGCACAAATATAAACAAACTTATGGAGTCTTCCACTTCATTGTATTGAACAGTAATCCAATTGATTATACAATCAAACTTAAGAAGTAAAACGAAAGAGGTATAAAAGTCATAAAATATTTTGACACAGCTAAAGATAGCATCCAAACTTAGATAGAGATTATTTGTCATACATGGCGATCATGAGGCATTGATGGAGCAGGCAAAGAAAACCTTCCACGTGCTACAACTGCATGAAATAGCCATAATGGCGCAAATACAACCCTGCACAATAAAGGCAAAAAACAAGCAGTCTTAAACAAATAGAAAGCCAGAGAAAAAGCAGTATAATTTTTACTAGTGTAAGATGATTACATTTTCTCATCTCCCTGCTTACCTACTGAAGATAGCTACTGAATCTACATTGACCAGCAACAAAATACTTACGTGTTCTCTTCTGGACTATTCACCTATAAAGTGTAAGTGTATAACTAGCAGTTTCACATGGACCTCTACGCATGTTTGATAGCTCAGTGTATTAAAACCGTTAACTTTATATATGATCACAAGTATCTGAGTCAACAGATCTAGTACCCGCCATGTTACCAATGAGAATGACGAAAAAAAGCTATCAGCTAAGCCCCTAATTATGAGATTTTATGACACTTACCATATGTTTGATTTTCATGGATACCCCAAAGACAAGCCAAACCAGTCAATATTTCACCGCAGAGAACATGTTAATCCCACAATCAATATTTAAAATTTTACTGATTAAGCACACAAAACTTTCACATTTTCCATCTCAGAAAGGAAAAATTTTCCCCTTTGGTTTTCTTTTCCGTCTCAAAACCATGTGTATATCCCAAGTTGCCAATGAAAACCCCCAGCCTTGATGAATTATCTGATAGAAACTTGACTGCCTGTTGTGATTTACGTAGCATTGCACTCGAACTTCTAAAATCCAGTAAAATATTACTAAAAAATAAACTTACAGCTACAAAATTCAAATCACAAAAAAAAAAAAAAAACCTTCGATTGCATAAGAAATTATACACGAAAGATATAAACTTTATTTAATTAATAATATTGTGAAAGGAAGCAAGCAACACAGTGAATATTGTCAATGCAGGTAACAACATGACGAAGTAAAAACAATTGCTTTTTACATAAAACCCAACAATTGTGAAACAAATCGAATCAATTGTAACATCATTCATCGAGAGAGAGAAAGACGAACCACCAAGAACGAGAGACGGCATGGTGGAGCTTGAGAGCGAGCAAAAGGGTGAAAGAGAAGAGCAAGGCATGGGCTACCAGCGCCTGCAACGACTTCCCCACTCTCCTCCAGCTCATCACTCTCCTTCTCTCTACCAACATGCCCTGCCCCCTCCCTCAATTTCCAGAAAAAAAAAGAAAGGGAAATATCAAAATTTTGACGGAATTCTCAAGACACCCAGAAAAGAAGAGCATTCAAACTCAACAAAAGTGGCAACTTGACTTTAACGCCAAAGCAAGGTCCATTGTTTATGGTGGGAGAGCTTTTTCCGGACGAAATTACCCCTCACCTTTGGACAAGGAGGAGGCTAGGCTGGGCGATAGTTTTGGGGAAATGGGGAGGGCAATTTGGGCAAGAAGAACAAGTAAAGAAGGCATCGGGTGGTTCCCTCATGAAAGTTACATAGGAAAGTTAAAGCTCAGATATTTATCCTTTTAAGGGGGGGTTTTTAAAAAAGTGAATATAGTGACATGGATTTCATATAGGCCACGTGGCAGTCAGATTGGAGGTGTACTTGATTTGGAGATAGTTCTGTATGGATTTACCTTCCATAGTGGGAAGGGGAATGTTTGGGACACTGTTTGGGTTTGGTTTTGTGCTGTAAACTTGTAAAACAGGGGGCAAAGAGTGAATCCATGTTCGGTTCCATACCATTTGTTCAGTACCATGAAATGAATCCATCCTGACAACATAGATTTCAAACATAAGTAGATTTCCATTGTTCTTACTTTCAGTTTTTCATTCATTAGAAATTAATGTCAGCATATGATTTCAAAGAGTTTTGATGATTTTAGACATACGGAATTAAACAGATTTAAATTTAAAATTATCATTTTTCATATATTAATTAAGAATTAATGTGAAGAGCTTTCATAACTCTTTCTATTTTTTTCCCTTCAAACATCTGAATAGTGCATATTCTCTGTACTAAAATTCATAATGGCTAAGTCCCTAGCTAGGATTAGTGATTCTAATTCACTTGACAGTTCAACTAGGCAGTTGCTAGCTAGGTTTTTCTTTGTCTCTCTTTGAAACCAGGGAATGTTGTGTACATGCATGCAGGTCTTGCTACAAAGGCTATGTTTTGATTGAATGTTTTTCAAAAAAAAAAAAATTACAGGTTCAAGTTTTTCAATTAAATTTCAAAAATCAGATTCTAACTTAGAATCTTCATTCTATATCTATCCATCATATGTTATGGTTGAATTGTACAATGAAAATGATATAAATAAATAAATATATAAAATTATGATGATGTGTTGATGATTATCTGGTAGTTTGCATTACCATCATAGAATAAGGTACCTAACAATAATGCATTTCGTTTTGCCAATAGTTTATTTCTGCATCCACCCTTGACATTGACATTCTCAAATGTAGGCCTACTTTCTCATTCTCTACTAAATTGTTGGGACAACTGTGTTTGTGATGTTTACTCCCGAGTGCCAGGCCACAGCTGGAAGCTTCATTCCCCTTGGAAAGGACAATGAAAAGACCCAATTCATGCCCAAGCTTTTACCTCTGCACAGCCGCATGCCAAACCTGCAGCTTCTTTCAAGCAAGGCCTGCCCTCAAATAGGTTGGGCTTACAGGTTTGGACTCCACGATCAATACCCAATTTTCCTCACCACTGGATGATTTGTGAGCTGAAAAGGGACTGCCCTTGTTGAAGGATTTAATTGGCTGCAAACATAAAGTCAAAGGAGCCATTGCTTGGCAAGTGCGCAAGAGCATATACATATAGAGTCCGGCACAATCTGGCAAATATCTTGACTTAAAGTAATGGAGAGAGGCTGCAATATTTAGTCCTGATCTTTTCTCTACTATTCTTATAAAATATTTGATAAAATAAATGTACTATATATTCACACAAAAACAAAGTTATATGTGTACGTACGAAAAGATAAATATACTAGTAGCTGGATAAAAAAACAAAAAAAAAAAATCTATAAGCACCCACAAATCCACTTTCTTTGGCCACCACCTATCCATTCCCTGTTGTTGCTCCCTCTTTCCCACTCTCAAACCATATTCATTTCATTTATCCCACATTCCACATACATTTGCGTGTGGGTTTTGGACAATGTATCCCATAGTCTCATTAACCAAATATTTTATTAAAATATGGTACATGATATATACAAAATTCAAGCTACTTAAAATATAATTCTATTTGTTTTAATATCGTACTGAGTTTGAAAATGGTTTGTTCATGACAGCAGACTTGAGATCAACATTTTATGTACCGTTATCCAATTTCTAATAATGTTCTTCGTTTTTTAAAAAAATTAATTGTCCGATTATTTCATATTGCAATTATAAAGGATCCAAAATAAAATTAAACACCTAAACATAAGTTAAAAACAAGATAATCACCTAAACGAAATGAACAATGACTAATTTCTAACACCAAGAGGAAGTTACAACGCCCTACCTTTACATACGAACAGGAATGACTAAATTGGGATATATTAGTAACTTCAAGTTGCATACCAATCCTGGCTGCCTACTCTTTTAGTCAGACTGATCAGACTCAAGATACAAGGGAAGAGCCTGGGCACCAGGCTCCTGTTTTCGAACTATAACATCGTGTAACAGTTGTTTTATAGTACATATTCATCAGCGGCTTGTCTTCGATTTTCACAGCACTTCAGCTTCGATTCTACTTAAACTTGTCTTAATTTTAGTTGACCACAACAGTCTCCTTTATCAGCTGGCATGAGAAAAAGCTGCTTGATTCCCCCCGAAAACAGGCCAACTGCCTATGCTTCAAATGGCACTTGTTAGATTCTTCAGCTGTACCCTATGCTCTACAAAAGTATATATGATGCAGCCCTGTTCACTCAAGGGTTCAGCATAGCTACTAGTCACTGTTTAAAGTATATATAAAATCTTTATGATGATATCTCGTCATCATTTACTTCCACGAAATTTGATGTTGGAAGCTAGCTAGCTAGAGATCATGCCACTTTATTTTTTATTTTTACCATTTTTTAGTTCTTTTTTTCTTGTCTTGTTAAGTTAGAGATCGTGCCTCAACTCATCATGGTTAGGGTTGTGAGTGAAATCATGAGTTATTTACTTGGATTTAACTCATTGCATGCTCAGGGTTGATCCACTTCTTCTTTGAATGGAGAGTTTGGGCATTTTTTTTTTTTGGAAAGATGAATTTTGTATATATCAATGTCAAGTTAAGTCTAAAATCGAGTTCAAGTATCATTAATTGTAGAAAATTAATTGAAATTTGAGCCATTTCAATATACTTCACTTTAGGAGCTCAAGATTTTGATTTAACTTCAATTGTTTTTAGATTTATTTGTAATAGAATATATATATACAAAGAATCAACATAGATAAGTACTTTTTTTTTTATCATATTTACAATTTTATGTTTATTTTTTAATTTCTAATATACACACGAGGAAATCCATTGAAAAAAAAGAGGATTCAAATTCAACTTCAATTTTATATTTTTTTAAAAAAAGATAATAACTTTTAGATTAACTCTAAATTATTATAATTTTCTCTTTGTAAATTTATTTTAATCAAGGCTTGTTTGGTCAAGTTCAACCGTTTGATCGTAGCAGATGAAATTAAAATATTTAAAATCTTGTATATACTTAAGCTATTTAACAGGGTCTAGCATCAATCAATCAATCAATCATGTTGTATTTTTTTTATCTAATTTAAATGTATTTAAATACATATATTTGGATTAAAGAACTTTACTTAAAAACCAAATACAAGGAAGAAAAATTAGTGCACTTAAAATCTTGCAAGATGATTAATTAATTAAGAAGTTGAAGGATTAATTTTGCACTTTGATGTTTTCTCTAGCATTCTAAAAGTCTTGGCACTCCCATACCTTGTAAATATAAATTATTGAATTGCAAATGTAGGGTGACTGTTAATTAATTACATGTTTATGTGTGACTAATGATAGAACGAGATGGATGGGGGATTCCAAGCAATTTTCTTGATATAAGAATTATCCTGTCAGATGTAATAATCATCCTTGAATATAGATAGATGATCACCTCCATGCTAAGCAACCATTTACATGCAATGATTTTTTCATAGGGGTATGCATCTAAAATATTTCACTAAAGATAGATGTAATTTTTTCATATACTATGACATATACAAAGATTATCTTATACACTAAGACAATTTAATTATAATAAAGAAGTCAACATTGTATTATTAAATGAATACGTGATAATTATATATAGGAATGTAAACTGATATTAGAATTTGTAAAATCTATATCCATGCATATAAAATAACAACCCTTCATGTCATTCACCTACTCCTCTCTCTCTCTCTCTCTTATATATATATATATATATTATGTTGACAAAAATATACGTAAGCGGTTAACAAAAGAAAACAAGTTATTTAATTATGTATTCACATTTTACATGCAGAATATAGTTTTTTTAAAGAAGTCTACTTTGAACAACTAATTAGGTAAAAAAAACTGATTGTAACATGCATGCATGCTAACTTTCATATTGTTTTCTTTCCATCTGTCAAATTAAGTTATGCAAACAAAAATAATACATATACAGTCAACAAAAGAAAACTAATTATTTAATCATCCATTCACGTTTTATGAGCATAATATATATATATTTTAAAAAATCTACTTCGCACAACTAATTAAGTAAGAAAACATGNTGGTGGGGGGTGGGGGGGGGGGGGACGTATGGTTTCAGAGTACATGACAAGAACAACGTCGTCACCATTCTTAATTGCTTATGATATGATCATAAATTTCACCTAAAGTGAGGAGAGAGAGAGAGAGAAGGAAAAAAGGCAGTACTTGTGCTCCAAAACAAACAAAAGAAAATGCCCAGAGATCGAGTTTGTGGTTTTTGTCCAAACTGGGTTCTACTCAGAGCAATCAAACTTCACGTTTTCCATGTTGGGTTTCGATATAAGGTTTCTCTTCCCACGAAAAAGATCCTCCACTGTTTTCTTGCCTATTTACTACTAAAACAATCCCTTTTTTCTCTCCTTCTCTTTCTCTGCATCACCATTCCAAAAAACCAACCAGCTGATGATCATGCATGATGATGATGCCATGCCCCTTCTCTCTCTCTCTCTCTTTCTCTTCCCCTCCCTCTTCTTTAATTGAACCGATTTTTAAGTACACAAAGCACACCATCATTACCTATTTTGTCCACTGGTAGAAGAAATACACAAAAACACACTCAGAAAAGAAAAGAAAGACAAATGAACACCCTCATGAATACCAGAAAACACAAAAAAAAAAAAAACGAAGTAGAAGAGAAGAAGAATTAAGGCCTTTTGTAAGTTAAAGAGACCTGTGTTCAAGAATACTGATGTTGGTTCTTTGTCTCTTAACACTCCCGGCAGAAGACTCATCCCCAGAAGTCTTCTCCATCACTGCTTTCAATGCTTCTTGTATTGAACTAACAGAATATTGCTGCTGCTGTTGCTGCTGGTCACCACTGCTGCTTGAGTCTTCTTCTCCAGTGATAAACAGAACATTCTTTACACGCCCACCAAGCGTTGTGATCTCAGCTTTTAGTGTTTTTAGACGTAATGCTTTCAAGGTCTTGATTAGGTCAGGCAAAAGATCGGACCTATCTTCACAGCAAAGTGAAGCTTTGATCAGGAACTTACCATCTTCATCCGATGTATCCACTGTTAGTTCATCGATTTCGGTCGGTACAGGACTCGTTTCTGCTATCAAAGAAGTTTGCCGTTTCAGCTCCTTGACGTGTTGGATGACTTCTGCAAGCAGTGAAGCCTTGTCCGTCTATGTCACAAGTGATAATCAAAGCAAGTGAACATTACGTAAAGGAGCAGCATTTCAATATCTTTGTATCAAACTCTACAAACACATTAAAATGTAGTTCAAAAAATAAGAATGTAGTAGTTTTACTTATTAAATTGATTAACATGCATGCTAGGTTACTTCTGCTAGCGATGAAGCTTTGTCCCATCAATGCATCACAAGAAATAACCAAAAGAAGAAAACCAGAAGACAAGTTTAAATTAAAGTGACTTGAAAAAATTCAAATAGACAGGAAATGGTATGTTAAAGTGGTTTTAGTGTGTAAAAAGAATAGACGGATTTTGCTGTTTTCTCTCTGCTTTGATGATTCAAACTTGAAAGTAGCTCAAAGAATAGGTTGTTAATGGTTATGGTGGGTATTTTTCTATTGTTTTTTCCTCAAGGGAACGGCACAGGCTTAATAGTGTGACTGACAAAGGATGCTAGTTTGTCCCTCTTTATTTCTTTTCATTCCCTACTTAATTTGACTGATGATCCGGCAAGAAATTTCCATGGAAGCTTTTCAACTGCTCCTTGGTTTCTCTTTATCATATCAACCGAGCGACATTAACGCTCATACCCTTTTCGTATTATTTTCCTTTCCCTCTTCTTGGAACTACCACAAGTCTGATAAGAATAAACCAAAAGACAAGCATTTTTCTTTTTACTGGTGAAAAGATCGAAACCAGGCTGAGAAAAGAAGGGCCAAGAAAGAAATGTGACGACCTTTAAAGTCTAAATGGGTAGGTTTGATAGCTTATTATCAGACCAACCATCTAAGTAGAATCTTAGGAGGATCTACCAGATATCTTTGAAGGGGAAAAAGCTCATTATAATACAAAACAAAAAGGGTGCACAAAAGGTGTATGACACTTCCATATAATATACTAGGACATGTTGTACGCGTGATGATTTATAATGGTTTCTTTTTGACAATTTTATAAGCAATTTTTGTTTTGTTTGTGAATAATTTTTCCATGACTGATATGCAATGACTGCAACTTACTTTCGTGGTGCTTGGGAGTAAGCTGCGTAGCTTGGCGAGATGGTTGTTGATTCGTTCTCTTCTTCTCCTCTCAGCTTCGCTGTGGCTTTTAGAAGCAGCAAGAGCCTTAGCATCCATGATTTCTTGAGCAGTCATCTTACCCAACTCAGCCTGTAGTCCGAAAGGAGCTGAACCGGGTTGAACGACCGGTCCGAGGGTGTCAGATAAGATCCTTAGATGGTCAGTTGATGGGCCATCATATGCAAACTGTAGGGCAGGAGCTCTTCTGTTGAATAAAGCCCCGTATGATGATGGCGGAGGAGGGACCAGAAAAGGGTCATGGTCTCGAACCTGGTTTCCATTGAAGTGGGCTGGATTGAAACTGTGAACAGGAGGGAGAGACCATGGCAGGATGGGTGATACTTCAGGGAATATCAATCCCCCTCTAGTTCCTCCAAATAAATCATTGTTCTGCTGTTGGTGGTGGTGTTGTTGCATCTGTTGGTGTTGTTGAATAAGTAACTGTTCTTGGTAACCTTGTATGTTATGGATAGCTTGAGAACACTCTCCTTGGTCTTCCTCTTTCTTCCCGCACATCCCCTCGTATCTCTCCCTTCCTCTCCCTCTGCCCTCGCTCTCTCAACTCTGCCTCAATATATTACAAAAGCAGACAATAGAGATTCAAATTCTATATGGATATGAAGTTGTTTTCATATTGATCACTTCGTTCTCTAATAGGAATGAAAAGGATGATTCGAAGAAACCGATATATGGAAGTTGGCCTACACTTTCCTAGAGGAAAGGGGAGAGAAATAGGAAGAAGGGGCTGTGAAAAGAAAGAAGCAAAAAAGAATAAATAAAAGAGACAGACCTTCCGCTGATATGTTAGATATATAGATGGACTTTTCAGACACCACTCTCTCTGTTCTTCTTCTTCTTCTTCTTCTCTGTCGCTTTGTGGTGGTGGAGGGTGGTGGCAAACAGAAAAGCAAAGCCAAGGCCAAAGCCAAAAAGGATTGGACTTGTCTTATGAATGATCACGCAATCTCTTTCACTTGGGTAGGTTATTTTCTGCCACGCCTTTGTGGGTGATGACCCTTTTTGATCCCTTTGCTTCAAAATAAGCTTTCCTTTTCCTCCGTGCTTTGTTGGTGTCTTTTTGGTTCCTTTGTTTTTTTCTTCCTTTCTTTCTCTCTCTCTCTCTCTGATGATCTGCGCCCTTCCTTCCTCTCCCACCACACTAAATTTATAGAGTCTGCAAGTACTGCTAGTCTCCTTTCCTTTCTTCTTACGGCATTCTCTATCCATCCCTGTAGCTATCAGGTTTGGGGAGGGGATCCTGTTTCTTTATTTTTATTTTTATTTTATTCTGTGCTAGTCCTAGTTTATACACCAAAGTATTTCTCTCTCTCTCTCTCTCTCTCTTTCTCCTTATAAAAATAATAATATTTGTTGCTTTGTGATTGGTTCAAAGTGTATAATTACACTCTGTGAGTGCAGTTGGAGAGAGAGAGTGGGGGATGGGAAACACAAAAACAAAACACAGTGAACACACAACACACAGATTGTCGACCGACCAAAGACCAAAAAGGCTGATAGTATCATCATGAAAAAAGGCTTAGCGAAACCCTTTTCATTTCTTTTATTTTTTCACCTTAATTTATCACTTTTCTTCTTCTTCTTTTTTTTTTTCTCTCTTTTTTAAATAAGAATAAAAAGTATGCATAGCCTCGCCTCTTCCTTTTCCTACCTCGGTCAAGCCCCCACGTTCTTCCACACTCTTGGCTATTTCCACGCCACCCTTTCTGCTTCCCCAAGACTATGTAATCATTGTGTCTTGGAACACACTCCACCTTCCCCCTTTCTCTCTCTCTGCTTCTCTTCACTCTCCATGAGGTTGGTTCATTCATGGCTTCCCTCATTCTGCTATATCCCACTAGAATAATTTTGGCCTTTTTTCGAGTGGAATTGGTTCATACTTCAAGGGGAATTTGGGTACTTCATAATTATGCTAATTCATTGTGAATGAATGGCTATGCTTGCGAGCTTTAATTCGATAAAAAAAAAAATGGTGTGCTCTCCGTTTTCACATGACACATGTAAAGCATTGGCATGGATTGGCGGGGCAGCTTTGCCTTTTTTCCGTTAGGAAGGTTAATTCCCAATGCATCATCAACTATGAAGGCACCACATGCATTATTGTCTCCATTGTAGAATGTTCAGCTTAATTGGGAAACTCACTGTCATAGTGGCATTCTAGTACCTAAAGTAATGAAGCCTCAATTGAAAGTGTGAGAAAGGTGTTTCCCCCATGGACAACCATGCATGTTAATTTCTAGGTTAAAGGATCTTATTTGGATTATACTTGAATATATATATACATTAATGTTGATCAATATATATCTATTCATACAATTTAAATTAATAAAATTATATAATCATATACCTTATATTATAAAAAAGATTTAAAAGAAAATGAAGGTGGAAAAATATCTTCCTCCATTTTGTTTTGACACGTTATTGTGAAGGAAAAAAGATTACCCTTTGCTTGCTTGGCGAAATTCAATGTCCCATATGTAAATAATAAAACTTATAGACCAAGACACTAAAAGGAATAATAGATGTTTCCATTAACTTTTGACAAATGGCACGGTATCCCGAGCTTCCAATTATTCTCTATTTTCTTCCAATATCCACTTTTACCACGACCTCTATTTTATGCTGCCACCACCTTGCTGGTTAATTGGTTGCCCTAAAGAGGTTCAATACAAGTCTCGATATGCAATGTTTTTTATGGTAAAAAGGTTAAAAAAAAAAGGGAGTGGGGGGTGGGGATGAAGCAGCAAACTCTGCGTAATTACACAGTTATACAAGCAGCTTGGCCAAGAAAAAGCAAAGCAAAAATCATTCCAACCAACTTACCTTTTCAACACCATAATTGTTTCAAGAGGGGGGCAAACCCCATTTTTTCTTTGTCTTAAGCATATTTCAAATGGAATTGGGTTTTGTTATATATTGACTGTCCATGTATATCATGAGCAATAAGCAAAGGAGAAAATTGTCAAGTAGCAGCAAGTTCGTCACCCCCCTCCTAGTGCGTGCTTCTGCTTCCTTTTACCTTCTGAGGGGTATGCAGTGACCCAAAGGGCAGTGGGTCTAGACTTGTTTCTCTGCTGTGCTACTACTTGGTTAGAGAAGGGGATGGTTTATATTTTTTAGGGGTCTTTTTGTGGTCACACGCATGGCTGCTTTGGTCCCCCAATGTTTTATCTTTTCTTCTTTTCTGTGCTAACTTTTGTCAAGTTTGTGGGATATATATATATATATATTTTCCTTTCTCTCTTTGTTTTTAAGAAGACAAAAATATTCAAACATTTTATGATAGCTGCAGCACCACTAACCTAAACCCACGACAAGTCCCCCATTGTTGTGGGGTTTATGATGACATCTATCCCACCCTGTCATGACGTTCATTTCTTCCCTTTGTTTTTTCAAAGCCTCAATATTCCACTTCCTGCTGAGGGCTTCTCATTTTCTTTTCTTCTTTGATCAATTCTTGCCTATCTTATATATAGAGATTAATTAGAGAAGCAGCAACTTAGTTTTGGCTTCTGCCTCGTGATGAGTATTGGGTTTGAATTCAAGACTCAAATTCAGATTTCAGTTGAAGGAAAACCTAACTAGGCTGATCTGAAGCTCGTCCTATGTATATATATATATATATATATCTGAATGTACTCCATACGTATAGCTAGCTAATTGTTTGGTCACACTACAATCACTATTACAAATATTTACTACATAGTTATAATTTCGAGATGCGTATGCCTTGTAATTAATTGCATGAGTTAATGGAAATTAAAACTCTCTCCAACTTTCTTTCAGGCAAAAAAAAAAAAGGTCGTCTTCAATATAATCCTTTGCATGCATGGTAAGCACACATGAATAGTTATAACACACTCCTTACAAGCAAAATACATTGAATGAAAACATGCATGGTCCAAATTAATGGAATTGTCACTACAATAAATAAGAGGAAAAATCATTAAATTAAGTTAATAGTTGAGAAATAATTAGTCGGTGATGCATGGAATATAAGTGTTTGATAATGATGATTAATTCTCTAACAAGAAAATTGTACTAATAGATGATCATGGTATGTATATATGCAGTGATATTTTGAACTTGAAAATATATAAGAGAATTTGAGTAACTGGAAAGCTAAGAGTAATTAAACATATATATGTTATAAAACTTGGTCATAAGCTGAAGCGAAGGAGGTCCACATGGTTCCACTTTTCTCACCAGAAAAATCTTACAAGTACATCTTGCTTTTTAAGTTAAGCACTAATGATGTTTAACTAAAAAAATTGAGAGCAGAGTGCGATCCAGTTCAAGGTGATGATCCAAGGGTCATGCAGCTAGATGAGGATTTCCTGACGTAGTGGCAGAGTCAAGATTTTATGTTTGGGGAGGTGAAAAATCTAAAATAATATTTATAAATTAAACAGTCATGCTAGAAATTCAATGTTTGACAATAATATAAAACAATTTA
Source organism: Theobroma cacao (assembly GCF_000208745.1). Classification (NCBI taxonomy): domain Eukaryota; kingdom Viridiplantae; phylum Streptophyta; class Magnoliopsida; order Malvales; family Malvaceae; genus Theobroma; species Theobroma cacao. Next base: position 40,936,176 of record NC_030851.1, read on the forward strand.
AACAAAAAAAGTTCATAGGAAAATTATGCAAATAAATCTTGAAAATTTTTCAAAAGAATCAATCTCAATAATTTACTTAAAAGAATTAATTAGTATGATCATAAATAATTTAATAATAACAATAATCTCAATTTCTAGATAAACGTAAAAATAAACAAAAATTAACAAATATAATAAAAAAATCTCAATGAGAAGCAATGTCTTAAAAAATATTAAGGACTATCAATAAATAATTCAATGGAGAAGCAATTCTCTAAAATTAATTACAAAATTAAATATAATATTAACAAACAATTCAACGAGGGAGCAATCCTTGAATAAAAAACTTAATCGTTCATAAGAATCTAAGCAAAGAAAAAAGTACAACTAATTTGTAGGATAACAATCAAGCAATCTCTAAATAAATAAGTAATAAGTATAATCGTAGATACTTAATTAAATTGCTTTCAACAAAAAAGAATCGATTTGCTTAATTTCTCAATCAAAGAATAATTTTTTTATTAAATATAAGTAAACGGATCATAATGTAAGGATTAACTCAACTCGTCGAATTTTGCTTATCTTTCAATGATATTATTATAAAAACGTGAAGGCTGTAAATTAAGTATATATCGTCTCGTATGGGAAATTAAAGATATACAGTGAATCTTCTATTCATGAATCAATCTCTACCTTTTGCTTCCAGTTTTGTTTCTTTATACACACTTAACTGGTGCGCGCGGCTTCTTTTTCTGTATATATTTTCTTCGAGTCCAGAGCTGGTAGGACATTTCACTCATGGCGTCCACTAAATATGTCAATAAAGTTTACTTTTGCAGAAACTTCAATGGTTTCTATACATATATCTAGGCTTCCCCTTCCATTTTTCTTTTCCCAGTCATGAGCCACAAGAGGTATCAGCAGTTTTGGACCAAAACAGATGGTGTATGATTAGGACCCCTGTTTACATCAGTATAACTTTTCTTTCTGATATATTTATATCTATAGGCATGCATCCCTAAAACGTAATAACTAAATTGGTCTATGATCCTACATAGAGACTTTCGGTCAATAAGAATTAATTGAGATTTCGATTTAAACTATCTGCTATTATATATAGGTCAACAAAAACCATAACTCCTGGTCCAACCAGTGCATTGACAAATATCAAGTCAAGGTCGTTTAAAGTTGTGCCGAAGGTCTAGGATTGCACTTATGAACCGACTTGGCTGGTCATCATGTTACAGTCTACCCGGTAATTGTGTGCAGTTCAGCCATTTGAGTTCATTAAACTCTGCTCTGTGTCTGGTTGCTGCTATTGAAGAGTCAAGTAATTATGTTAAAAGGCATAGAAAATTGGTTGTTAAGAAGTATCTCAATCTGAATCTAAAAAGGCAAGGCATAGAAATTAAGAATGCAGTGAGCAAACAAGTTTGGACGGTCCCAATTAACGGGTTAGGCTTTTCGAAATGGAGGAGAGGTGTTGGTGGGTCCAAACTGCATCTCGTCTTTAATCCCAAAACAAAATTTCCACAGTGTTCAACTTCTCCACTCTCAGCAAAAGCCGTCCTTGGTGCTTGACTGGGATTATTATGTTTTCAATTGCCGAGTTGTCCCATTCAAAAGGGATCAAGCCAACTATATTCTCTGCCTGGCTGCAGCTGGAGGGAGGCAGTTCCCTTTGATATCTTAGTATACAAGAAGAGTCAAAGAAATATGCCCCAAATTTCCATGGAATGTGTCCTCAAAGTGGGACAGTGGGCTTGCTGCCTAACCAATTGCACTTCCCCACCCCTCATCAACACGTCTCTTTCAATGACAACTTACAAGTACAAAATATATGCTTCTTATCGATTCATTTTCTTTCCAAAGCCGAAAGTGAGTCCCCACAACCTAGCTTTGTCTCATAATCAAAATGAGCCGAAAATGTCAGGGAATTGTTAACAGGCAATTATGATCTAACTGCTGCCATTGATTACCAAGCTTTTGCATTATTACTTTTGCCTTTGTCGTCTGCCTTAACGTTTACAATTAAATTATAACTAGACTTCTTACAAAATTTATTTAATTAATTGTCAGAATTATATCTTGCCATAATTAGAAACATCAGTTTTGACAAGATAATTCATTAATAGCTCGAAAGATATGTTGAATTTATTATTTTTATATATGTTCTTATCCACAAAGATTTGGTGAGAGATATAACCATAGCAAGCAATGTAAATAATTAACAACATATAAACTTGTACATGAAGATGTTGTTTTTACTATTGCCATCATAATGTTTTATTGCATTAATGGTAACTATAATTCCAAGTTTGGCTTGAGTATGGAACAAGTAACATGGAATATATATGTTTGTATATATATATAGATCAAAATATGATTGCAAAGATGGTAGCTCCTGATGATAACTCATAGGCTGGCGATATAATTAAGCAGAAAACAAGGATGGGGGAGATGGAGATGGAGATGGAGATGGACATTGTATAGAGTCATCATACAGAAAAAGTGAATGCATGCGAGTGCAACAGAAGAAGAGCTAGCTGTTTTTCATCACCAAGACGAATGCTTGAACAAAACGCTAAGACACTTCACATGTATATGCATCATTGTGATCTGCAGTTGAAGTTGGGGAAAGCAATTTCGAATACCTTTGATTAATGATCAATGTAAAAAGCTTACAAATATATATATATATATATGATCAACACTGCGCCTTTTCATTAGCACGCTTAAAAGTAACTCAATATCATATATATTCATAACATGCCAGACAAAAAAACAAGGCAAGTTCAACTTGGTTATCAAGAATTCAGTGGAGCACGCAAAATGTGAACAAAGGAGACACCATTTGATTTATATATATATTTTATATAATAACGAGATTATACTTGTTCCGAGATGAGTTGAGCAACTAGAAAATCCAACGTATTCTTGAACTACAAATGAATTGATGATAGACAGATTCATCAAGGATCTCCTGTCAATGTTCAGTTGATTAACGACAACGGTAATTGTTTAATTTATTTGTAAATTGTTGTATTTTTCGTTAATTAACAAATATCTATCTTTAGATGCATCCAAAGTAGGACTAAAACCAAGATGCAGAAATCTGGAGGCTTTCATCTTACCACATTAAGCCAAAGCTACCTTCAAGGTGAGGCCTGGCTGGATATATATTTTTCTCTTAATATGGATTTGTTGAGTATTTGTTTTGGGTGTTTTTAAAGCTTAGTGTTTATAATATAGTAAAGGCTGAGTTGGGCCATTTATATGTGTGCTTGAGCCTATTAATTCTTCAATTTTAGTTAGGGCCGGGAGTCCAAGAGTTACCTTGACTTCCACAGCCCAGCCTGTTTCCTTCAAACGATGATGGGTGCTCCATCGTAGGCATTAATCACAGAGCAGTGCTAGCTGGGCTTATGGCCGAAAGGAATAATGAAAGCTAGTTGTATGGTCAATGGGTTCTAAATTTCCCTTGCACCGATCAATGGGTTTTGTTCATGCCTTTATGGTGAGGCAAGGCCCATCAATGGGTTTTTTCTTCTCTTCATTGTTCGAGTTCTTGGCATTGACAATAGAATTTTTATATGCACAGTGAGAAGAGAGTTACAAGGTCAAATGCAATGATAGAAAATAATAATTAACATACAGAATATATATATATATATATATATATATGTATAGTTGGGTTTTATTCTAAAAATTAATTATTGGATGTTTGATGAAATTTAAGGAGAAACTTCAAACTTTAGCATCATAAGACAGAGGTGAAGTGAATGAGAGAAATTATAGATCAGACAGTACAGTGGTACTCTTGACTCTTGAGCACTTACTGCCAAATTAACTTATCGTTATCTAATGATTTGTGGCTTGTAAAAGCAAACGTTGGTTTGTTAACGTCTCTAAAGCTTCCTCAGTGATGAATTGAGCCAAGCTGATGAGGTTAAGTTAATGCCATCGCATCAGGTAGTTCTTTCAGCAAGTCTTTTAGTGGCACGATTGGCCTTTTTAATTACCTTTTAATTTGATGATGCTTAAGCATGCATGCACAGCTGGCCAGCTTTACTTGTTACATCAGCAGCTCCATCCCAAGCACAGCATGCATGCATCTGCACACAATCGATCCCTTTGAAATTTGTTACGCCAATTGTGAATAATTAAGCCGATGGAGGGGAGGCAACTATGTCTATATGTGGTCATTGTGGAAAAAGGAGATCAGTTCCATCAATCAATATTCGATATCCCTTAGAGAAAGTCGCAGCTAGCGCCTCTCCGAAACTGATTGTGGAACTCAATTTTATCTGTCCCCATGGCAGGCATCTTTTACACTTTTTTCTTTCTACATAGACATGGTAATGATACCCAATTAAGGGCATCTGAGAAAGCGTTCATATGCAAATGATCCAGAAGCAGACCGTTTAGAATATTGCTTAATTACCTAGCTAGGCCTAGGGAAATTGGAGAAGAATTATTCTCATTATAGTTATGTAGCCATTGTATCATCATCTCAAGAAGAAAAAGAAGAAAGAATTCTGATGCACATGCTTCCTGCAAGCATGGCTTACTGTTATATGCCACAGAAATATAATTATCTGAGGATCCCAATTCCAACAATCCGTATGTACTATCATTAGTTCTGTTGGCAACAAAGAGCAGTGGAATATTAGGCAATTAGTACTTTGAATGTATAAATCTCTAAATGGAAGAAAATTGTTTAGGTGATTTACTTGGTCCCTCACAGGTTTTCAGAAACATTAATTAATTATGTCTGGCAGTGTGATAAAAACAGTACTTCGGCGGGCGACACGCTAGCAGGAAGCTGGATGCTCCACACAAATTAAGGAAGGAATGGTCATCTATCAATTGCCTTGGTTGTCAAATTTGGAGCACACGAGGGGCAAAATCTTACTTCCATATATGTATAGTTTTGGTCATCCAATAAGCCAAAGTACTGAAAGTGGTTTGCTTCCTGCTTAGCTTATCATTGGTAGAAGTGCACTCCGCGTACACCCTTTACAAACCAAGTGATTTACATGTATTGGCATTTGGCAGGTGATCCCATGATGGGGAAACAACACAGCCCAAACTCACGAGTTATTGCCATCATCACAAATGGGCAGTAAGTAATGTTTCAGGTGGTAACCATCTGCTGTTCAGTCTTATTCAATTGCCATCAGATTCCACAATCCAGGGCCACTTCCTTGGCAGAGTGGGGTTAAAAGAGAGAAACCCGGCAACGTAAAACTAGAACAAAAAACACCATGAAAGACATAAACATACATATATATACGCACACATTTGTATTATTTAGTGGAAAACTTTAATTGGGGTTTAATTTCTCTTCAACTTGGATTAAGACAAGCCAGTGCATCACTTGCACATGTGTTTAGCTTTTGGGAAACAATTTTTTGTGACAGAAGGCAGCATCGGAAGGACCCCCCCCCAAAAGCAAAAGGTTACAAGTAATTTGTTTAAATTCAATCTAAGCAACTACATACTACATATGATAAGGCGATGTATGCACATAGTTTTTGGATCTTCATCCTTGTACATTACAGACAGGATGTAACATTCTCCTTTTGGTGGGATCTGTATAGCAAAAAAGAGCTAGAGCTTTAAACTTTCAGTAGTGTAAACAGAAAAAGATCGATCACTAAGGGACAAGACCCGCCAATGTTGTATCTGTAACGACTGCTTAATTTCAAGCTGCTCTTGCTTGGTACTTCGCGCATGCAGTTTCCTGCTGTATATTTATCTCTATATTTGTACATTTTCATCAAAGACCAACCTAAAATGAACGAATGTCAATGACTCCCAAGAAATTAACAAAGAAAAAAGTACAGTGAGCCAAGAATAAGCGCTTGGATTAACTTGCAATAGTGTTAGTAAGTGTATGCAAATGAAGGAAAGAAAATACACTTGGAACATAAAAGGAATGAGATGGGGAGTCCTGCTGCTAATATATGTATCCAAAATCGTAGGCCTTTTTTAGCTCTGTATCTTTGACAAACTAGTTTATTCTCTGACACTTAATTACCGCCTACATCTTTCGACTCTGGTCATGATCATTAACCAACCTTGTCCCATTTTCTGGAAGCATTCGCAGTCCAGACAATAACAGGCCACGTTGCACCCTATGGTTTGCAAGCAAAAGATAACGTACTAGTAGTAAATGATTATGACTTTGGGCTGGACAGCATCACCATTTATTATACCATACATTATCTGATAAACCTTACTTTTCTTAATTAATTTTGCTGTGATGCTCTCTTGTTGCTTCAGATGAGAATGACCGTTAGTATTACTTATCCCCGACAAAGGAAAAATACCCCCTATTAGCTAAAGGCCATAAAAGACCTTGGAGGTTACGGAGTTCTGAGCAGTAATTGGAAATGTTCACTTCTAAGATATAATGAGAGAAGCGTGTTGTGGTGTTGATACTTTTATTAAAATGAGAATGATTAGAAATGAAATGTTTATGATATAGTATCGATAAGATGTGTCAGTCTTTAAAATTTATACGGATAGATTTAAATTGAGTTTGGTATTATGTTTTTTTTTTGTCAATTTTAAATATCATTAAGTGTCATGATAAAATGGTGTCAGTATTGAATATTATTATTTTTGAATTAAAATATCTATTTTGGTTCGAGAAAAAGGAAAAAGTTAAAAGGCATTGACATGGCGACATGTGGTCCTCGCAAGTTGTACGTCTCTGGAGAAGGAAAATGAAATTAAACAGGAATGGAACTTGGAAAGGGGCCATGGGAGATGAACTAATTAAGCCAGCTAGCCATTTGATTGTTAGTTTGCAAACAGCTTCATGTAAAAAATGGAATGAATGAAGGGAATATCTTAGGTAAACATGAGAAATGCAACACTGGTTAATTTTCAGGCTGGCTGGTAATAGTATTTGGATCCAAATCCATGCTAAGTACAAATGAAAGAAAAAAAAAAGAGTAGGGGCAGACGTTAGGGTTTTCAGAAACTCTCCTATGGATACGGATATGACTAGGGTTGTACTGCTACTAATACCATAGCTAGTAAAGGAACATGCTGACATAAATGATCTGTTTTTCTTTTTTCTCTTCTCTGAATTGGTGGGTGCATGTGTGCTAGCGAAAGCTGCAACTGCAATGGTAAGCAAGGAGATGAGCACGGGAACTGCTCTGTTCAAAAGTTAAGCTGTGAATTTCTGCAATAAGTACATAATCACAAATGAATAGGAAAAGTTAGACGCATGGTAAAATTTAACAAAATACAGAGAATAGTGAAAAACAAGGATTTTTATTCAGAATTCATAGGGAAAGTTGTTCATCTTTATTAAAAAGATGGAGGCCAAGCTTTTTAAAGACGTTACAATGTAGTAGGGAAACAATTGATTTTGCTAATCCATGTCTTAAAAATTTTCACTAATTTTTGACAAACAAATCTGAAAATGTGAATGAGCTTAATTGATTGTAGTCTGTTTGAGATTAATTTTAACATGGGCAATTGATAATGGTGTGAAATTTGTTGAAACGGACGAAAGTTTTGTAATGGTATATTCTTGCACGTGATCAGTTTCTAATTGAATGCCTGCTCATGATCATGACCAACTTTATTTAAATAATTCGATGGGTGGAAAACTGAGTAGTTTTGCTGATCTGCATTTCCTATGCAGCTGCTTCGATGATGACATATTGGAATTGGTGTTCCAAAAATGTTATGATAGATATTGTGTACAGAAGAATGCAGGGATGACAAGAGCAAGGGAGGCAAGAAGAGTAATTGCGTGGTTGGAGTTCCAGGGAAGAAGGAAGACCCAAAACGATGTTAGGTCACAGAGTTAACCTCTTTTGGAAATAATTAGGAGGTTAGATTAGGGAAAATGAAGGATCCCCATGAATAATCAAATGCAAAGGCAGTTGTCAGAGGGAAATGAAGCCAGGAAAGCGACATTTGGTCTCCCCAGTCAAAGAAAGCCTTTGCCCATCCACGGGCGGTAAAAGCAGGCTCCGGCTGGCTCTACCTCTACATGTACATATAATGCCCCTCTGTCTCTCTCTCTCTCTTTCTTCAGTTGTGCTATCATTAATTATTGTCCTTGTGTTCTCTCTTTCTCTTTCTCTTTCTCTCCTCTCCTCTCCTCTCCTCTCATCTCCTCCCTAGCTAGGTTTTCTAGAGGTGGCCACGTCTACTCTCTCCTCGTTGTAATTCTCGACAATCTCTCTCTCCTCCTCTTTCTTCTTTCTTTCAATCTATCTTTCTGTCTGAAAAGAAAGAAAGAGAGAAAGAAAGAAATAAATAGGAAGGGTTGCTATCAAGCAACTACCTGCACCCACGTGAAGTGTCACAACACAAGCTGGGGGCTCAATTCATATTCATATTCACTCCCCTCACTTTCACAGCTTCTCTGCTTCCCACGACCTGTGTTTAGTATCCACTCACTTCCACAGTGCCCATTCGCTCTCTTTTTCTTTCCCCCAAGCTTAAGCTGCCTAGACTTCGCCTTTTTTCCCTTCAAAACAGATGAAGAAAAAAACTCTTGTCTCCCATAAATACCCGCTTCTAGCGTAATATTTCAGGTTCAGCTAGACAACAGTGTTTCTTCTGTTGCAGCCATGTTTCCTTCAAACAATAATTACAACCCTTTTCCCTTAACCACCCATACTATGCCTGGAAGCTCTTTTACAGGCGATAGAAACTCTGCAGGCTCATCACAGGAGGATCCTAATCCTCCCTTCTGGCACTTACCCGCACCCTTTATTGATGACGATGATGATGGGTTGCTTATGAGTCACCTGTTATCACAAGCACAACAACAAATCGTGGGCTCCAGTAGCAACGTGGCGCCACCGGATTCTGAGATTAACGCAGCTTCTCCAATGAAGGAAACCAAAAAGGTCACCACCAAAAGGAAGAGAAGTGCCGGTAACGGAGCAAAGCAGGGGATTCCTCGAAAGAGAACTGGAAAGAAAGACAGACACAGCAAGATCTATACAGCTCATGGTCCAAGAGATCGGCGTATGAGGTTGTCACTTCAAATTGCACGCAAGTTTTTTGATCTTCAGGACATGTTAGGCTTCGACAAAGCAAGCAAAACTATTGAATGGCTCTTCTCTAAATCCAAGGCTGCTATCAAGGAACTCACTGACAACTTCCCCGGGGTGAAGCACAGCTGCAGTGGAGGTGGAAAGAGCGTGTCATCTACCTCTGAAAGCGAAGTAGTATCAGCAGCTAAAGAGTATGAGGACAATATGGGAGACCTGCAAGGTGTTATAGCGAGAGGTGAATCTATGAGGAGTACAGCTAGAGCGACAAAGGAAAGAAAATCACGTAAAGCTTCATTCAATCCTGTTGCAAGAGAATCTAGGGACAAGGCGAGAGCAAGAGCAAGGGAGAGAACTAGAGAGAAAATGAAGATGAGAGGGCTGGAAAAATCCCAAAAGTGTTCAGATGAATCGAACCCTAATGAATTGGAGCGCTTGCAGTCCTCGAGTCCTCTTGAAGCTGGTGAAAATTTGGGTCCCTCGACTCAAACGAACTCTACTCTCAAGGTAGTGGCTGAGGAAGTAGAACAACGGCACCAAAGCACTGTACACTTGCTAGAACATGAAATTGATTCTGTAAGCGTCATTGAGAAATTTCTCGGCCTCAATAGAGCACCAAGATCGTCATCCATGTTTAATTACTCGCACAACTTCGCAGACTCAAGCGAAGAAAATTCAGAGGAAAATTGTCCAATATTTTCTGGAAATTGGGGCATGAACAGTGACAGGATCCGATACGGTTACTATGCACTGACAAACAGCAAGGATTCCACAGGTAATGCCCAAGAACAAAACCCTAGTATAATTTTCATGACGGACCCAAATGCAAACACCCAAGAGGAAAACCCTAGTTCAAATCTCGTGGTCAACTCGTATGCTAAAACAGTGAGCCATAATCCAGACTTGATGACCCCCTCAAATGCCCATGAAGGAAGCCCTACTTCAATCCTCGTGCCCTCCTCAGACATCGGTTTGCATTCACATTACCAAGAAAATCCTATTGTTGCCAGCAAATACCACAATTTTTATTGACGAAGATGCTGATAAATCCCTTCCTGTTTTCCTAATTATGTCAAACAACAACTGTACGGCTTTCTTCAACTTGATTTTGTGTGTGGTGAATCCTCTTTGCTTAATGGTGGGAATGGATTGAGTGTTGTTGTATTTCTTCTATGAAGTTTATCAGAATTTGACTTTGTGTTTTGTCAGTCTCCTATTTTTTGACTTTGTTCTTTCTTACTCCTAAGATACAATGTTGCTACAGGAAATATTACTTCAAACAAATTACTGTTTTGATAGATTTCATCTACTGTTATGAGAACTTATCATTGACAATAATTCAGAGCATTTACTCAATATCCAGTTATGCACTGTGTCGCCTCCCAGTACGGATGAGGAAGACAAATGTTCATGTTATAATTATGATTTAGGAAGAAAATAATAGAAATAAAAGAATGAGCTAATTTCCACTGTTCTCTTTCTTTCCCTATGGAAATAATTTATTCTATCCGCAAGACATTGTTATCACCAAAAATTCTTGGAGACTCACAGTGCATTGAAGGTGAACAAGCACTGACAGACTTGATTGATTATATATATATATTATATTTAGAGATTTCACCATCTCGACTGCAGGTGGCAACAGGAATTCAGCCATACAAGGGCGGGCTGTTACTGATCTCAGGTAGAAATATTTTCATTTCTCAAAATTATTCGGCTTTCGTCATGATGATGAATTCTATGTTTCTATATCATGAATAGTGGCAGAATACAACAGAGGTGATTAAAGGATTAACCTTGACTAGTTAATCTATAATTGTAAACTTAAAAAATTCAGTCTGGATATTCCCCTCTTCAATCTTAAGCAAATCTACCAGGTAATGGATATTGATCACAATGAGTTACTGATAAGTGTCAAGTCAAGGTTTTCTGGTGCAGGTGAAGAATGTTTTACAGCAATAAGAACAAATAAATCAGAACTAAAAATAAATTCTGAGGAGAAAAATTGTTAATATCAAGTCAGGAACATGCTAGTGGAAATTAAACTTAGGATTTGCTTACATTTTTAATGAAAATTATCAGTAAAAACTTTTCCATAAAGATTCCCCAAGGTGACTTATATCAATGCTGGTCTATACTTTGGTAGACATTGCACTTACTATTGTATGCTGTAGCAAGCAGATGATTTTTTCTTTTCTTTTTGAATTGTCAACACAATAAATTACTGGAGTTTAACTTCCATACCTTGTCTGCCAAATCTTAATGCTCCCTCTGCTTCAAACTTTATTTCTTTGGTCTGCTGTCCAACTGCATGTAGCCTTATGACCATAGCAATAAACATATTGTACTTATATATAAACCTATATTTGCGTCTTCTAAAATGGAAAATACAACCCATCCCTAAGTAGGCATAGCAAGAAAGCAATTGAGGACATTGCAAAATCATTACAAGAAGCTTTGGCTGGTTGGGGTGGGGAGCATATGCATCAATTCCACTGAAGACTGCAAGGCAGGTATGCATTTATTTTGGCTAACCCATGAATTCATTCAATTCCTATCAAAACTGCTTTCTTAAAGGAGTTAAAGCTGTTGGTCTCCCTTGATCTTCTCTCTGTCTCTCTTCTTAGCTCTTGATTGCTCAAGCAAGAATATAGATTAACCATGAATGAAGTTGAAATTTCAAGTCATATATCCTTTCCTACTTTGCATAAAACAATTATGTCAAGCATGCATCATATTTCCTGATCTAAGAAGAAATAAAGTATATCATGCTGTAAAATTAACTGATAACAATAGGTTATGGAAAACAGTACATTTCTATTGATTTCAACCTTAATAAATCAATCTCTTCGTAGAAGTCTGAAGGAAAAAAAACCATTGTAGATGATTTTACTGCAAATCCACATCAATCCTTAATGTTTAACAGTCTTATTGCTTCTGCTTGAACACACTTTCTTGACATATATATCACATAGTTCATATCTTCCCAGATTTGATTGTAACGACTAAATTTTCATGCTTAAGTTTCTATGCTGCCTCTATGTATATGTACAGGCCACAAGGTAGACTACCTTGCTTTCATGATTTGATCTTGTCATGGAGCTCAGCTGCTCTGTCCTTATATATGTCAAGTTAGTGAACTTTCCAGCTTGTCTCTTCATTATCTTATCTTAAGGTATCACATCATTTTTTCTTTTAATGTTTCCCAGACTACCAAGGTGGACCATGATGCCTCAATCTTCAATCATAGCCTCATTGAAACCTGAATTCATATATATGTATATGTATATATGGTATACTATAGTACAATTTCTGTCTTCCATTATTTGCACAAGAATCAGAAGCAAGCATAACACGGATTCTTGGAAATTAAAGCTCTGGGCAGATCGCATTTTATGATCCTCACCTCATGGATCATGTTAAAAGGAACTACTCATGGAGAAGCATCTAAACTTGTTGTGTTATTAGTCAGCTCAGTAACAGATGACAGAACTTTTTTTATCAGATCTCTAATGCAGTCAGCTCACCAAGCATCATGTTAGCTATACCTTGATGTTCTGATCTTTAATTTCAAGCTGAAGACTATTTATAAGAAAACAGGAATCAAGAGCTGAACGGTACAGTCCAGAGAAAACCACCATTTTTAAGTTATAATTCACAAAAATAGGATTCTGTAATGAGCTGATTATACAGATCATCTGCATACATATTTCTGTTTTTTTTTTTTTTTTTTTTCCTTCAGCCAATCAGTGAAACACTACAGTGAGAATTGGCCCTAAGGCCTATAGGTACAAGCAACAATTAGCTGTTAAGATGATTAAACAAACAACATGCAGCGTGTAACTGATCTGTTAATTACTTCCCTGCATGGAACTGCAACAGCATGTTCAGCTCCTAGAGTACCATAAACAGATGTTATGACTGTGCTGATCATGGGTTTATTCGAAATTATAAACAGCTTCAAGCAAAGGAATAAAAACGGTATGCAAAAATGTGTTGTATTCGTACTCAATATATTAAAAACAATACAAAATTTAATCAGAAACTAATCGTACCAAAATCAGACTACCACATAAGCATGCAGTAATTGGTACACAATACCAACCACATGCAGCTATATATATGTATACATATATATATATGTATATATATGTATATATGTATATATATGTATATATATATATCTAGCTCATTTAGACTCAAGATCGTTGGATGCTTGTCCGCATCAGCTTGAAGCAAGTTGAAATTAATGGTGGTCCAAATTGGTCATGCAAAAGACGGGAATGGCGGAAAAGTTGGGTCAAGAGAAAATTAAAACATACCGCACCTTGCCCAAAGAAAACTATCTTTCATCAGATTCCAGTTTTGTTGGGGGAGAGGGGAACACATGCGAGCTGCCCCGTGGTAGTGCTTTTATCTGCTAACTAATGCTGATAACTACATAACGCCAAAACTTCAATGCCCTTAGCCCTTGGCCTTAGGAAAGTGATGAAGAAACCAAAACCTTGAAAGAAAAAGAAATTGAAAGCTTTCATAAGTCGCGCTCCATAAGTCTAAACACCATATGTTAATTCTTGAGTTTTCCTTGTAATTATAACCAGCAAACCTGAGTTTCCTACAACATGTTGAGGATTTATGATGAACTAATGGCAAGTATATATGTTATAGAAACCATAAGCTCACACATTAATTGCCACATGATCTGCCATGCCCTGCCATGTTGCAAGCATAGACATATCAATTTCTTATTATCTTGCAGGAAAAAGAAATGGTTGATGAACAAACATTAATGGATATGGATGCATAGATTTTATATATATTTGCTTCTTTGTTTGGTAAAGCTACGGCTTAACTGTGATTCCAACCCTATAGTCAAAAAAGTAGACCTAAACAAATTAGGTTCAAAATGAAATGGCCCAAACTGACACAAATATCATATAATTCAAGACACCCCCTAAGCTGCATAGCTACTAACATCTACATTACCCAAGGTGTTTGAACTCAGACAAAGAAACATAGCCTTCTCCTATGCTAGCTAGTGGCTAAAATCAGATACTATTATACTATGATATTTATTGTCTTTAATTGTCTTTTTATCTAAATTATATTAGACAATTTTAATTATATCAGATTTATGACATTGATAAAAAAAATTTAATTTTAATCGAGAAAAAGTAGCAGTGATCGAAGTGGGCACAGCTTGTGTTTGTATTTGTATTTATATATATATATTTGGGGGCCCCTTTTGGATTTATCACTTTTGAAGGACAATGGGCGCCTTCCACTTTGTCTGTCATTGTTAATTACTACCATCAACTCAACTTATGGGATTAGCATTCAGTAGCAGCCAAAGAAATGACTCAATCTTCTGTCCAAGGCCTGATGATTATTTTGCAATTCTAAAATTAAACATTTTATAATTCTTAGTCTTAGTTTACATGCAGAGATAGGATTATGATTCAACACATGCAATGAAACAGGAGAAGGTAAAGAAGAAGGAAGAGAAACAAAGCAGATAGACAGCAGGGGGACTAACTCGATCTGGACGTACTAAACTTATTTAAGGAAAATAAAGAAAGGATAGATGGTTTATGCTAAGTTGGGCAGCGGGCGGCAGGGAGTAATGGCAGCAAACTGTAGTTCCTCAGTCAAAACGTTAAAAGTAGGAATGGTACGATGCTTGTATTTATACTAAAGCTAACAACTTTAGGCTTTTGCTTGTGTAATGGACTGAGAGTATAGTATTTGAGAGTAAAAAGCAGACCATTATTATTCCTTTTCTTTTGACTTTTTAAGCTTTCACTCTCTCTTTAAACAACTAGTGGTGAGTGTTTAGCGATAACCCAGAGAAAGAATGATCGACAAGCAAGTGAAAGATGATGGGGTTTTGCCCTTTTGATCTTCAACCCCATCATTTCATGATTGCATCATTACATCCATTTGTTTTGGGATGTGGGTCCTGTAGATCGAAAGGAGATCATTAACTCATCAAAGTGGGACCACGAAGGAGGAGTGATGTGGGTCCATCATCCAGGTCAATGCTTAGCATGCAAACCCCATAAACAAAACCGAGTGTCCTAATCTTGAAGCCAACATTTTTTCATGCAATTGTGCGTGAAACAAAGAAGATTCGAAAGAATGGAAGCAGAGACGGATGTTTACTGTGAGGCAACACCCCACTTTCTCACACCATTTTCTCTCAGTGTTAAGAGAGTAAGAGAGCAAACAAAGAACAAAAGAAAAGGAGTTATAGCTAGCCAACTAACTAACTAACTAACCTGAAACGGCTTGCAGTGATATATTTCTAGACCCGGCATGGTTTCTTTGATTGCTCGAGCAAGAATGATACTATCAAAGTACGGAAGCAGCAAGCAAGTGCAAAATCATGGGCAATAGCCCTGGAATACCAACAACAGATTGCCAAAACATTTTTCAGTTTTTAAGACCAATATCTCTTAGTCTAGCTAAGGCCTGAGCGCACTAGCAGACACTCGAAAGCAGCCAAGGATAACTGCATCAAAACGCCAAACATAAATAAAGATGAGAGTAGAGAAAAGAAAAGCCAAAGAAAGAGACCGCTCAGAGGGAGCAAATAATAATGAAGAGCAGAGCTATTTTTAGCGACAAACCCGGAAAAGAGATCAGTCTCTATCTGCAATCAGAAACACAAGTTTCCTTCTTTTTTTTTTTTTGAGAGAGAGAGAGAGAGAGAGAGAGTATGGTATAGTATAGAGGAATGGATGGATTTGGAGAGGGAAAGCAAAAGAAGGAAACCCCCAGATACTGTTATATAAGATATATGGATACGAATGATGGGTTTTGTACTGAGACTGAAAGTTTTTTTGTTTTTTCTTTTATTTATTTATTGACAGAAAAATAGTAGTAAACACTGACAAAGAGCTGAAACATCTCTGCCTCTCATCTTTAATGTATTTTATAAGGGTTAGTTAGTTGGATTTGCTTGTTTTGAGTCAGTTGCGTGATCTTATGGCAGTGTTAGGTGTTACAGACTGAGAAAGATGAACGATATGGCCTACAAGGCTCAGTACGGGGGGCTTCTCCTTTGCTGCTAAAACAAAAATATATATTTACACACTTGCTCATCATCTAATTAACGCCACCCTGCAGACCCAAAAAAGAAAAAGTGAATTTGGGAAGGCTATAAAACAACAAAGACACGAAGATCTTTACATCTTATAGTGTATGGACAGCGACAGTGCGATGATAATTAGCCTGTATCATGAGCCGGAATTTAAGCCTCTCGATCAGTCGCTTTGCTGCAAAGTGTACGTACTACTACTCATCAGGACGTCTCAACTGCTAGCTGCAACATCTTTTCCTCTTTGGGGTTTTCTTATAATTCATTCACTTTCACTACAAGGATAATGTATACGGAAGCTGTGCATCCATTTCCATGTATATAATATAATACTATACTTATGGAGCCACGCGCTGTTGGGAAGAATTATAGCGAACCAAATTATTGCGATCTGCACACAGAGAGAGAGAGAGAGAGAGAGAGGTTCAATATCAGTGATCAGATTCAGTTGGTTCCCTCGTTGCATGTGGCTCAAGATTCCCCTTTGAACCATTTCAAACATCTTCATTTTTCCTTCTTTTACTGCCTGTTAATGCCGAGATGGTTTCAACAGCTAGCAGGTATTTGAAACTCACTCCAATTCTTTCTCATCTTACGCCCATTGGTTTAATTCCTTTGCATGATTGCAACTCTCATACCATGAAATTTCTTTTAAAGAAGAAACAGGATGCAGATCAAGCCGATTCATCAAATTTGTCACAAACTCTTTAGATATAAAGGCATTTTGCTTCGTGACAAAACGTAATAATTAATCAAGAACCTCATCAATTATACCTAAGTCTTGCCCTTCATGTAACTATTGATAATTGGAAATTTGATCAACTTAAAGCTACCCTGGTAACAAGACGACCTTAATGGGCTTGTGCTAGGCCAAACCCATTTCTGCCAGGACCACATTCAAGACCCAAGCCCCAGCTTGATCTATGGTTCCCTGGCCCAATATCAACAGGCTTTAGATTTTGAGTAGCCCGAACAACTTATGAAGAAACGGCATTCACAAAGGTTTCACAATGCTGTTGCTGTAGACATTCACAAATTTCTTAATCAGACAACAGGCGCTCCGTCCTTCCAATGTTGAAGTCTTGCCCAAAGGAATTGTAAACATTACATGTTGAAGTGGGAAGCAAAACTATCTACCCATTCTATTTTCAAAATATAATAGTTATATCACATAGAACACCTATTACACATCTAGATTGATACGTTATGACCACAGACAGATCTCTGGTCGTTGACAAGCAGTAGATATATTTTATATACAAGCAGCCTCAATTTTCAAGCTAAAACTTTCGTGCAGTCATTGAAGCACTCTTCTTCACAGCATTTTGTGACCATGACGATGGCTTGAATCCCCCTGTCAGCAAGTTAGAAGCTGCAGCTGCAGAGATTTTTCTTCTCTTGGACTCTAGCTCCAACCTTTTCTTATTGGAGGACATGAAGGACCCAGATGATCCAGGGAAGATTGAAGCAGCTTTAATCAATGCTCGCTTATCTTTCCTATTTCTGTCAAACTTGGAAGAAAACTTGACCCCTGAAGCAGTAGCAGCATCTTCTTTGGTTGCTGGAAGGAGTCGAATGCTTAGGCCCATTTTCCTCGAAGCAGATTCCTCTTCAACAACCCTCTTCTTTTGACTCTGAGAACATAAACTGAGTGAGTATAACTTAGAAGCAAGTCTAGAAGAATATGTAACCATCTGAAATTAGCAACATACTCTAAGTTTGGCACGGAGAGCTTTGTTGAGGGCATAGTCATCTGAATGCCTGGCATCAGACACTCGCTGAAGGCGCACTAGTACTGGCTCAGCTTCTTTCTTCTTCTGCAAATCCTCTTCCTGATGTTCAAGACGGTAAAATGGATCTGCAAGCTTGCCTCTTTCTGCACGGCAACAAACTTAAACAGTCAAAACCCAACAGAACTTTGAAAAGGTAATCAGATGTTATGACCAAATTGCTAGTCTTAAAATTCATGATGAACGGCCTCTTTGAAGCACATTAATGTAAGTATAATCCCAATGGACACAGAAAAAAAAAGATGTTTACAAAACGTCATTAAGTGTCATACATGGCACTATGGGTTAACCTCATTGTGAGTCAACCCGTGCCTTTGATTGCAAGTGCAAGAGAGATTCACACTTCCCAAACTATTGGTGCAAATTGTGCCACAATACAATATTTCAATGCAAAGCAAAGTATAAATACATGCAACTCATTATATACCTTCATCAGCAGGGAGTTCTAATGTCTCTGCATCCTCAACATCAAACACTTCAGTTTTCCTCTGAGCTCCACTAACGATCACATACTCGCAATTTTTTGGGTCTGTCTGAATGACGATCTCATGTTTGCAGCATGCAGACTTCATGGTAAAGCTCCATATCTAAAAGAAACAGGAAATTGTAAGGAAAACCTGATCATCCCTGAGCTAATGTTAATTCAAAGATTAAGTTTCCATTAACCAGATCCAAAGCACAGAGAAACACTCTTCCACTAGCTCAGATTAAAATAAATTATACATAATAGCTAATGCCACCAGTAAGAAAAGATACCTTTGTAGAATAATAGTTTCCCACTTGCTTCTTTTCAGCGTTGAACCGTACACCTTTTGCAATCATGGAATTGCATCCACCACACCAAACATTGAAAGGCATTTCAAACCTGAAAAGATTAACAATAATGAGAACCAGACACTATAATTACCATTTACAAAGAAACTTCCCAAAACAACAAAATGTGCAAGGATCATTTAAAACAAAAGCAATTAACAAATTTAAGTAATTTATAGTTGAAAGACTTGGTCTTAACAAGTTGGCTGGAGACCTATGTCACTTAGAAGATTAGAAAGCTCTTAAACAATCACCCAGATATCATGTATAGCTTCACAATTTCATGCTGGAATATTAAACCTTAGGACACCTCTATGCACCTACATCTTAACATAGATAGTAACGGCTATAAAATGAAAGAGAAGTATAAAGCTTTGTGCTTCCTTTTTGTGGAAAAACAAAAGAAAAAGGATAGGGAAGTATTGCTTTCTTAAGTCAAGAAAAATAGCAAGTCAGAGCCTAGTTGCAACCACTCTTATCAGAACACAGTGAAACAACCCCAAAAAAGGTTAGTCATGTTCTATTTTCAGATGATTATTTTCAACATTAACCACCCTCAATATATATACATATATATATATATATATATATATATATATATATATATATATATATATATATATATCTTGAAGATACTGAAACAATATTTTTGAGACAAAAAAAATAGCATCAAAACTCCGAAAGGAGTGTGATTCATTACCTTATGATCAAAATGCCTTGATCTATTTTCCTTGCCCTCTCTCTTAAAGCATGTTGACCATGAAACTTGTTCAAAGAGCCCTGAAAATGAACACAACCCCACAGTTTTAAAACGTGATATGTCATAAGTTACATTTAGCAAAAGATTTCCTTGCAACAAAAAAAAAAAAAAAACAGAAAGAAAATAATTGTAAACCCTACATACCTGACTTGGGTCCCATTCCGGCGGATAGTAAAAGTTATCCGCTCTAGCAGCTGCAAGTGAAGACTGCAGAAGCACAAAGAAAGCAGGTTAAGCATTGTTAAATTAATTGCAATGAAGGGAGAAAAAAAAACCCTAGCTTCAGACAAAAGTTGAACAGCAGAAAAACTTAAAAAAGCATTAATTCACGTCGCAACCCTTCAACTCTTATGAAAAACAACATAATAAAACTTATATTAGCAATCAGGCTAAAACATATTTCCCTTAGAACATTGCTCTAAAACATCCTTTAGGAATTTCATGAAATCAATCCAGCCATATGAAACTAAAGCTTGAAATCAATGAAATCGACATAACTGCATCAAAATTCTGCAATTCAAACTCCTAAATTGGCATAAAACTTGCATTTCATGGGGCACGATCTTACGCACGATTACCAATAGTAAATATAAGTGAAACCGACATTATTTTACCAAAATCACTATCTAGGGATTCTAACATCTATATCCAACCATTGGAATAACACGAAACTCTAATTGTAGGGAAAAAATCGAAAGGCAAAACCAAAAAACTAGGTTTAATAATTTGCATACCATCTTTTCTTCTCGTTCTCGATTCTTGTCGTTCTTCTTCCCTTTCTTCTGATTAGGTTTCTGGAGATTGGGAATTTCCTTTGCCTCTTTTCTGGCCTTTTTCCAATTTTTTGCACTATATATAGTGTTTCCATTGTGGGCCGATTTTGGGCTATGGACCGTAATTAAGTTGAGGCCCATTTTTTATTTTGGGCTACAACATTTCCTTGCATTCCTTTTTTGGTAATATATACCAAAAAAAAAAACAAATTTTAGTTAGTAATATTAAGAAAAGCTTGAATAAAAAATTCTCTGTGGTTAAATTTTAACGGAAAATAATAACATAACTGTAATATTAATATAAAATTTTATTAGACGCACAACATAAAATGATGAAAAAGATATTAAATGAGACAATTAATGCAAACAGAATATTTTTATTAAAAATGATAATTTATGAAAAGAAGGACGACTTCCCTTTGCTTTTGTTTTACTACATCTAAAAATAAATAAATAAATGGTCTTAAATAATTTGTTTTGTCGAATGCAATGTTTTGTTTATTGCTTTCTTTAAAAACAAAAATTAATACAAAAGGAATAATAACAAAAAATAATAATAAATCATTCCCCCCAAATAATACAGTTGATGGGTCTTTATTAAATTCATAAAGAGAGACGAGTTGTTTAACAAGTAAATTTAATGAGTGATCAATCCTTCACAGCTAATATTAAAAGATGACAAGCAATTCGTAGAATTAATTGGAGCATATGGGAAATATACATATTCGTTTTTGATAGCGGTGATGTTGGTTTGTTTCTTTTAATTTTATGCGCGGTACATATGATTTTAGACTATAGCATTCCGTAATATTGTTGAAATTGATTAATTATTTTTAATGTTTATATTTTTTTAAATAATGAACCAATAATATTGAACTATAAAAGGGAATAAAAAAGGAATATTGAGTCTTCAAACTAATCAAGATGTGAACTTATGATAAAGATAGAATGAGACTAAAATAATTACTTTAAATTTAGTGTCACAATTATCTCTCCTCTTATACCAATGTCAATGTTTTTTTTTTAATTGGTCCATGTACCAAGGTCAAGATAACTAGTTAATAATTTAAACACACACACACATATATATATATATATATATATTAAAGTGATCATAGTACACCAACAGGATGAAGCTAAAATATTGTCTTAATAGGAAAAAGAGGTACCCTATTATATAGATCCAATAACCCTATAAATATTAAATATTTATATTATAAGCATGGTTGGACGTCTTTAGGTTTAAAGGGAATCATGTAAGGAATTAGTGATCAATTCAGATCAAGTCACAATTTTTGGTATTATTAGGAAGAAGAAAGAAAGGTGATATTATTTGAGGAAAGCCTAAAACACTATATATGGCAATCATCTTCACTATATATATATATATATTATATATATATATATATATCTCTGTCACCAACTTTATTTTTATTTTTGTTTTCCTTGTGAAACTATTCATAGATTGCTTTGTCCATAGAAAATGTGGATTGCACATTCCCCACCCATTTTTCCATTAGTTGCAATTCACTCAAAACCAGCATGGATCTTCTTCCCTTGCACCCCATCATATGATCATGCACTCTTGGATAGATAGATATATATATATATATATATATATATATATTTCTAAAAGAAAAAGAGAGAGAAAGAGAGAGAGAGAGAGAATAAATTGTCATTTATTCATTATTCCTATGCGTCAAAGATATTCAAAAGATTACTAATAATAACCATTATCAAACTTAATATTATTCAAGCTTTGACAATCTTTTAATCATTGCCCTTTTTTCCCTTGATTTCTAAGGAACTTTCATTGGGAAAGGGTCTACCGCTCCCCCTTTCTCTCTTTTCTCTTGTTAGCATTAAAAGGTGCCCTCAGGTCTCACATGAAAGGCCAAATCCACACACATTTCAACCCTTCCTTCACATTCCCTATATTTTGTCAAACTTCAAAAATCTCTGCCTTGTGGTTCCCCTTTACTTTCTGCTCCATGCTTCCCTTTGTAACCCTTCTGCTACTACTCATCCTCCATGGCCTGGAAAGTTTCCCACTTGGTCTTCTTCACCGTCCTTTGGCTCTCTCTCCTCTTCTTATTGCTTCATGAATTCCACAGTTTCAAGTTCAAGATCAATGGCAGACAAGCCAGCTCCATAACCTTCTCATCGCTTTCTCGTAACCCTTTGATCAGTAGGAAAGTTGTTGCTGGCAAATTTGACTTCACCCCGTTTCAAAAGCATCATCAACAGGAGCAGCAGGATAAACACTCTCCAGACATGAAAAGACAATCCCGGGCAGCCGATACCGAGATTGATCCGCGTTATGGTGTCGAAAAGCGACTTGTACCTACTGGTCCGAACCCATTGCACCATTGAAGATGATGATGATGATTATTTCTCAGGTGAAGGAATTACAGGAAAAAAAAAACCCGAAACAAAAAGAAAAAACACAGCTGGTTTATTCTATGATGGTGATTTTGTTTCTTACTTTCTGATTTTTTTTTCTTGGTCATCGATCCTTTACTTTAGTTCTCTATATATGAAACCTTAATTGCTTTTAGATCACATTGATGATTATATCTGTATAATATATTCTTGTGAGTTTGAGCTTGAGCTTGTATATGTACTAGAGGACAAATATTACAATCCCAAGATCACAGAAATGATACATACATTCTATACATTAATTTTAGGGTTCTAGAGATAGGTTTTCATGATTATTAACAATGATTATTTTACATACTACTTGATTTTAATTTCCTTTTTTTTTTTTGGTGGGATTTCAAAGGAAACATGAGTAGCTGTGACGGCACGATAGAACAAAACCAAGCTAACACACACCATAATTAATAATCATTTTTTCTTTGGCTAAGAAAGTAAAAAGAATATATGATTAGTGTAATAAGGATTAATTGCTTTGTGTTGAAGATCAAGGTATATATGTGTGTTTTGTTCTGACTTCACGTGATGGTTTGGTGCCACGTGGCGGATTTGTAAATGATGGTTATGGTTGCATTCATCTCCCATTGGTGATGCCCATAGATCATGCAGAATTAAAATTTAATTACCCCAATTTTTGTAGCCAAGCTTCGGTGTGGAAAATTGGTCCAATTGGTGAGGATTTTAGTGATGGGCACTCATTTAATTTTGGTATGCATGTGCTGTTTCTATCATTACTAGTCCTTTTTATTTTATGGCTATGCCCTATGGGTCACTCCACTTGATTTCAAGAAAGTACTAACATCTCCAAAGTTTTTCTTTTCTTTTTTTTTTCGTTCATGGAATGTGTTTGGATGTTGTAAATTAAGGCCAAAATGTTAAAAGGAGATGAACAGCACATTTATACATTAAAAAAATGCAACTTTAAACTTAAACAGAATAAAATTAAAGAGGATGAGAAAGTGAGAGAAGCAGACGATACAAAGTAATTAATTTACCTTGATTTAGTCTCTTTTGACAATCTTAAGGATTTGATTTTTGTTTTCTTTTATGATTAAGAGGGTTTTTGAGTTTCACATAATTTGAGTTGGACAAAGTTTTAACTTTTGTTATAATGTAGTTTTAAGCGTTGACCATGTTTATATATATGTGATGAATATTTAATCTATGTTAATAGGTCGAAAATATCATCTTATATTTATAAGATACAACATGTATCTAAAATAGTATATAATATATAATAATATTTATTGGAAAATCAACCACTACATGCTAATTAAAGCAATAAACTTTTTAGTTCCATGTAGGAATAATGAGGTTATATGTGATATGAATTGTCACTATTATATATGAACATGTATATGTGTGATGCAATTTACTCCTATGAATAAAGTATCCATGTGGCTATATATGGTTGTGGTGGAATTAGATCATGACATGATTATCTCTTCTCGATGGGCATAAAAGAGAGGAAAAGATATTCGGTCAGAGGTAGAGGAGAATATCTATATATATATATATATATATCCTTAAAGATCAATGTTCTAATGATAGCCATCATCATGATTATGGATTGAAAGTATTGTATTTAAGATAAGTTATTTTACTAAAAGCAAAATTTGAGGAGATGGAGGTTAGGGCGGGCATCATTCATCAACAAATATTATAAATTTTTACAACAAAAATTAATTTCTTGATGGTAAAAACCTCTTCTGTCAAAGCTAGAACCTAGCCAGCTAGCTAGATGAGAATTAGAGCCTCACCAAAGGAAGGATTGGCCGACTTAATTCCCCAGATTGGACGTGGTACGTCTAATCATCTTTAAGTTTGATTACAACATCACTCTAATTGGTGATTGCTTGTACAACTTGTATCTGACAGCAACATTTGGAGAACATAGAGGCCAAGTTGGTATGCGTGAGAGTTTGATATTGTTGCCTATCTTTCATGGGTTTAAACAATTTGCGAATGAGAGAGATCTCATCCCTGTCTCATTACACAGTTCATCAGAGATCAATGGAGTGATAGGCCACCTAATGAAAAAGATGTTTCGTACCTTAATTCAGTGGAAAGATTGAACACAATTCACTTGGATGTTGAGCGTTGTAAATAAAAGAAATTATTCCATGACAATATATATATCCCAACAGTTTGTGTTAATCTGATCTAATCTAACAAAGTTTTTTATTGTTGGATTGTGACCGATGTATACTGACAACAACTTGTGTGTTTTGTAATAAATTTGGCAGAAAATTAAAACAAGGGGAGCTTGGAATTTGGCAATGCATGATAAATGAATCATGGAATAATGCATGAAGCCGAAAAGATTAAGCTGAAGATAGTCAAAGGAAGATTTATTAAGGGAAAGGATTGAACATGATTTTCAATCAAATTAATTTATTATTGGACTAAAATCTGCCAAATTAGCTGTGACAAACACGTCTTGGATTAGTTCTAGGAAGTGGTTGGAGGATTAAGTGGACTAGATTTAATTAGCAGCTGGAGTACAGCTAGGAAAGTAGAGTATCATAACCTGCAAATCTGGAATCAGTCGACGTTCAACCCCCATTAAGAAGAAAAAGATTAAAATTGAGCAGAATAGAGACCTCCAAAGGCCAAGAATTTCCACTTGATCAGACACCCTTTGCCTCGACTCAACTGCTCCTTATAATATTTCAAACAAATTGACCACCTTTTTGCATTTACAATTGATTCTAACCAAAATTGAAATATTCATTCACAAGCATCAGGGCCCCCAGATGGTCCGTGTAATCGATGAAAACCATCAGTACTGGGATCCATTCCTCTCGCCTTGTTTCTCTCAGTATCAGCCTGGTAGCCTTAAGTGCTAAGCACACACACCATGGCCGTGCTCATCCCAAGTTTAGGGACGAAGCAATTGATACAAAATTTGCACCGAAAGTCACCCTTACTGAAGCCTAAGCAACTTGTCACAAACATCGGTGACAAAGCAATTTGGTTCATCTACAAGAAAAGAGGCAGTCACGATATTGATCAGCAGACGACTGAAAATGGAGCTGAAGAGCAGGAGATGGTTAAATTTGTGGCAGTAGGCGATTTTGGTGGGCCAGAAATGCATGCAGGCCACCAGAATTTTGCAGGTGTAATATTCTATGATAGTTACTTATGGAAATCAGCTTTTCCAAGCCACCACCAAGGTCACCTGCAGCAGGGGCAAGTCCCTTGCTGAGTTTTTCTCTTCCTGGAGCTAATTAAGCATTTCGAGCTACCCTTTTTTTTTTCTTGATATTTCTTCTCAATCAAAAGAGATGTATTAAATAGGATGACATGATGCATGCATGCATGCTTACGATCTTCACGAGAAAGATTAATAACATGCCAACACTCAAACATCTAATAGATATAAGAAATCGACATTTTTCAAAAGTAGAAACCGTGTATGATGACACTTGTATCGGTTTCGTGCTACTATCACACCAAATTTAGCAAGAGAGTCGACAAAGGCGTTAGTCTGGATATCCACACAGTAAGATCTCCTGCAGAGTACCTTATTGTATATCCTTTCTAACATTAATCTTCTTCATGCTTTTAGTTATGAAAATATTGTAGATAACGGGCCGAGCTGGGCTTGAATTTTTCGAGATATGTCCGATTGGGCCAGAGATGGCCCCTACACATGAACAGCTTCCAACCTCTATCTATCCGCTACTTACTCCAGTCTGTCTGAAAACCATTTTCAGAAAAAAAAAAAAAAAAGATGTCCGCTTTTCTTCTGTCTTCCCCTGCCCTCTTCCCTCGCTTCAATTCCAATTCCAGTCTCTTGAGTCCTTTAAGAAGAAGAATATCTCAAGTAATTCTTGTTAAGGCGGCTTCTTCTGTTAACGATAAAAATGACAACGTTGATTCATCTTCCTCAAGTACAAGGTTGATCACTTTCTTAGGAAAGGGTGGCTCCGGCAAGACCACCTCCGCCGTTTTTGCTGCCCAGGTTCCTTCTTTTATCTCTATGCATTTTATCTGATTTTTCTTTGTTACTTGAAACATCAATGCCTTCTTAGATGCCCTTTGTCTCCGTTACACGGATAGTTTGGTGCCCGAAGCCTAAACTGACAGGATAAATCAGGAATGGGCAATTCCAGGACTCATGACAGATTTACATCACGTTGCAAGCAAATGTTGTTTTCTAGTACTAAATTTGTTAACCGGACAAATTAGCTTTACTAAATTCTTATTTGTTGGCCGAGAACTTTAGCATCATTTATTTACTGCGTACTATTTGGTGAATGTGCCGAAACCCCTTTCAAGTTTTAGCATTCAGGCTCAACTGTTCTGTTCGTTTTCCTTCCCGTTCCCCTGTCTTCTTTCCATTTTGACTTTCTTTGCTGCTGCTTAGCATTATGCGATGTCTGGACTGAGTACGTGCTTAGTGTTACACGGCCAGGATCGCACCGCTGAGTATCTTCTCAATTGTAAGATTGAGTCTTCTCCCATTGTATACCGTGACAACCTTTCAGTTGTTAGGCTGGAAACAACTGAAGTATGTTTCTTTACTTTCTTTTCCATATTGTATCTATGCCAGTGAGAAAATGTTGGCTCAAATGGCTATTGGCTGAGAATGGATTTTTTGTTAAACTGCAGATGCTTCTTGAACCCCTCAATCAGCTGAAGCAAGCAGATGCTCGTCTTAATTTGACACAAGGAGTTCTCGAAGGGGTGGGTATGTAATATCTCTTGAATTTTTTTAGTTTTGACTTCTTTGCCTTGGATGTTTTGTCTGCACAGTACTTCACTATGTATCATTATTTGACACATAGTAGGTTGTGGGAGAAGAGCTTGGGGTGCTTCCTGGGATGGATTCTATGTTTTCAGCACTTGCACTTGTGAGGCTTCTGGGATTATTTGGGAGATGGGCTCAAAGGAACCATCAAAAAGATATATTTGATGTGATAATATATGATGGTATCAGCACTGAGGAAACCCTACGATTGATAGGTGCAAGCAGTAAAGCAAGGTTTGGAAATAATGTTTTCTCTTCCCCTAGCCCCCGTGGGACAAAAAATAGAAGAAATTATTTCTTGTTCAAAATGATCAATATACAACCATATGACTATGCACAGACTGTACTTGAAATACCTGCGAAGTCTTGCTGAGAAGACAGATCTTGGGAGATTGGCTGGTCCTTCACTCCTGAGACTTGTAGATGAAGCCATGGGCATAAGTGGGAAGCCATCCCAACTCAATGGGACAATGAGTGCAGAAATATGGGACAGTCTGGAACGAATTCTTGAGGTTATCATAAATTTCATTTTATCAATTACGAAATTTTAAGATGATCCAAATGGACTGCCAATGACTGTAAGCTATGCAGGTAGGATCTTCTACCTTTTCAGAACCTCATCAATTTGGCTGCTTTCTTGTGATGAACCCAAACATTCCAACATCTATCAGTTCTGCATTGCGTTATTGGGGTTGTACAATGCAAGCTGGTACGCAGGTTTCTGGTGCATTCGCCATTGCTTCCCCTGATTTGGATGTAGAATCAATGGAAAATGTCAAGAAGAGTTTTTTTCCCTTGCCTTTAGCCTTTATTCCAGATCTCTCAATGGGTTCCCCTCAAGATTGGAATGCCATCATGCTGAGCAATACCAGTGAAGGCGCAAGGGATCTCCTTTCTTTGCCAGCAGGCCAGAAGTATAGCATAGTGTCATCAATAAATTTTGATGTGGCAAGAAAATCAGTAACCCTTCTCATGCCAGGTTTTGACAAGTCAGAGATCAAGCTATATCAAGTATCTTCAGTTCTGAACTCTCCAATTCTTCTATGTTCTCTGATAGTTCTGAAGGTTTTCTGAGATGCTGGCAGAAATTTTACTTTCCTATCTTGAAAATGCTACTTAATAGAAATCTGTTCCCCCCCTTCCCCTCCCCCGCGCCTCCCCCCCCCGCCCCGCCCCCCTTTTTTTTTTGGGTTAAATTAATCTTCCTAATGAGCAAAAATAAAGTTGTCCCTGGAGAGGGATAGCCGATAGAGATACCACTTTGTACTAAAGAATTGATACATTAAGTTTTAAGTAGAATTAGCTTAGTTTGTCAGATAACAACTAAGAATTCAACTTTTTTCTTGGAAACCTTTTTTAGGTGTATTTAACTTGCATGGTTACTCACATCTTGTTATACCTCTTCACATTTTCTAAAAATTAAGACTTCCATATGGTCGATAATGCTGGTGACTCTTTTATATGTGACAACTGCAGTATAGAGGAGGATCTGAGTTGTTGGTGGAAGCAGGGGACCAAAGACGACTCATATTTCTGCCGCCTGAAATTCAAGGGAAGGTCGGAGGCGCCAAGTTCACAGACAGAAGTCTTGTAATCACAATTCGATAATGCGGTTCTGAACCATTGTTTTAATAATTTTCATTTCCGTATTGGATATCTTTCTTGAAACAACAGTGGTCAGATTTTACTGTGGGAATTGGATATGGTATAGATGTGATAGGAGTCCTTTAAATCAACAGAAAAGCACTGGACTTCAAATTTGGCTTGTTAGGAACCCAGAGAACAACAAAAATATAAGTGATGGCAACCATCCCAAATGGAAGCAAGCTTTCTGCTTGGGATTTGGGTGGTGCAAGTGGCTCACAGAAGCCAGTATAGACATAAGTCCGAGATAGTATAAGATTTAGAGGACCCGTGAGTTAAACAAGGAGCAGGAAGCATATTTAACAAATTCAAAGTGCAGCAAGGATTTTGGGAAGGTAGAAATTTGAACACATTGCAACATAAAACAATATTTTTATATGCATTGCTCTTTCCTTTTTCTGTCTCATGTCTAATTTAACTGGACAGGTCATTGTACAATATTCAATCTATATGGAGTAATTTCTAATACATTGTCAAGTATAAAGGCAATATACAGTAGAGCAGTGGAAGACTAAGGAAAAGAATAAGGCCAAATAAAGTGCATCATGCTTCCGGCTTATTGTCTTCTCCCATTTGTGAATGCACACGGCTCCTAAGTTCTTCAAAAGCCTTCATGCTTTCTGCATCAAAACCGCCCGCAAACTGGGGAAGGAGGAAATCAAGTCATCATTTATTTGTACATTTCAAAGAAGTTTCTTCCTCAAAACACAGTTATAGTTTTAGTTTTCAAGTAGAAATCGAGAGCGCATTACTTAAGCAGTACAAGGAATTCCTTTGATTGACCAGGGATCAATTCTGTAACCTTTAGCATGGATGCTAAAGATCAAGAGAACCAAGTGCAAAGCAAAATACCTGATGAACACGGAAAGCAAAACGGATGCCTTGCAGAAGTATAAACTCTCTGTTAGGTTCTTTCTCAGGTTCAGTCAATAAATCAAGTTCTGATGCCACACGTTTCATGTATTTCCTTGCCAATTGTACAGATGAAAGCTTGATCTGCAATAGGGGAAAGAAAGCAGAAATTGACAATGATATAGTAGGACAAATTACATACACGTTTACATTTGTAGTGGTGGTTTCATCTACATATAGAAAATTTATGCAACTTCTGAATCATAAGAAGACTTCAATATAAAATCTAGAGAAGTATTCCAAACTGACACAGAATATGAAATTTTCAGTGCGGCCCTTCTAACACTCCATATCCTTATCATTGACATTATTGAAACCATTAGCATAATATACTAGTGTTGATCAAAAAGCTATTTCATCACTATGACAGGGTGCCAATCCGTGAGCTATGCTCCATATATCATATTATTTGCCACTAGAGAGAAGGGAGTTTCACAAATAAAACAACACGTTGCATAAAATGACCAAACCAAACCTTTTAATTCATAGTTTTAATTCATACCTTTCCAACAACCCCAGAATCCAATAACCAATTAACTGGAATTCCAAACTCCTTGTATCGTGAAATAGCCATGTCTCTTGTACGTAAAAGTGCATATATACTTTGTTCCACCCTGAGAAACAAAAAATGAAATAGCAAATCAGAATTGATGTAAAAAAACTGACCCACTGACAGTTTATGACAAGAGAAACTGCACCTCTACTTGACTAATATTGAAATGCTCCTAAAGGAAAATAGTAGCATTTTATTTGGGATTTAAAAAGATTATTGCCCAAGAGTTCAGACAGTAAACTAAATGAATCCAAACTGACATACTTTTCAAGCAACTTGTACATCTTCTTCAGAGCA
Source organism: Theobroma cacao (assembly GCF_000208745.1). Classification (NCBI taxonomy): domain Eukaryota; kingdom Viridiplantae; phylum Streptophyta; class Magnoliopsida; order Malvales; family Malvaceae; genus Theobroma; species Theobroma cacao. The sequence continues at coordinate 40,967,029 of NC_030851.1, forward strand.
ACTTCACAAGGGAGGCTGGGATCATCAACAAAGGATGAGATCTGCTTTTCCAACTTCACTAGGTCCTGGTATTCAAAAGCTGCCTCTCTTAATGCATCAGCTTTTCCTTCAGGCCAATCAAAGTGCTTGAGAACTGCTCTTTCATCAACCTAGACAGGTGCAGGAAGATAATTAAGTCGATAGTAGACAGACAATTTCTAGTGAATCTGTAAAACAGATAAGCAAATATTTATTGAAAATTATGAGGTTCATAAACAATGTATCTTGCCGCAATATGAGTTAAAGCAATGCCATAAGGTCTTTCTTTATGATTGGTAGAACAAGAGAGCTGACTATGAAGAGAAACATGACATGTGACTAGACCCAGGGTTTAGTTGCAAGATACATCTTTCTGCCATATTACCTCAAAATATCTATATACCCTTTATGCAATAAGATCTCTTTAAATTTAAACCATAAGTGCCTCTGACAGATGAAATGCATATTTTAGCTTGTGGAAATTATTATTGCATACCAAGAAGGAAAGTTCCTCATCTAGCCAATTTACAAAAGCCACCAGGTCTTCTATGCTGGTGAAGGAAGCTGCTCGAATTTCGGTTGCCAAGGACTGGACAAAGTCACCTTGAGTTTCCACATCAGCTTTTACCTGGATCCATTCCACAAAATTTCATGCCGTTAAGTTTGATTAAAGAACACCTATACTTTATCTTAAGATAAGCAGATAAATGAAAGGAAAGGAAAATTTTAACACACAGCTAAGAGGAATGACGATCTGTTCTCAATCTCTCCAATCATGTTGCTCCTAGCATCTGATGGATTAGATGTTGGAGAAATCAAACTTGACGTGTCCTTCTTTGCCTCTCGTTTCATCAATGTTTGATAAAATTCAACAAGTTCGGGAGCCCGGTGAACTTTATCACCACTCCCTGCCTCTCTAGGTAGGCTTCCTGGAGGAGGGGGCGGAGGTGGTGGTCCACCAGGAGGAGGTGGTGGAGGCAGCGGCGGCAGGGCACAAGGTAGTGGAGGTGGAGCTGGAGGTTGTCCAGTTGTAGTGGTATTCACACAAGCAGAAGAACCACCGGCTGGCTTAGGTGGTGGCCTGGGCACCCTAGGTGGTCTCTTTTCAATGTGGGCAAGTTTCATCTTGCTTATTGTTTGAGAATCTACAGCCTTATCGTCATTGGATTGCCCACTTGAGTCACCAGGAAAAACCGTCCTCTCCTTTATTTGAGCAAGTTTTGGCGGTAAAATTACAGGTTTCTCTCTTTCTGCTTTTGAACTGAAATTTGACTTGTCTCCAAACCTCTCTGCCCTTGCTTGCTGTGCTTTTTGCTTAATTTGTTTCTCCCTCTCCAAGGCCAACTTATGACGGTCCTTATAAGCAGGATATTTTTCCTCTAGACTTCCATCCACCGATCTAGACATTAAGTGGAATGATGTTGCAACAGAATTCGGAGAGTCACCAGAAGACACTTGTGTTCTAATGTTTGGAATAGTTGGGGTTTCAGGGGAGTCAGTAAATTCCTGCTCATTTTTACCAAAAGTAGTGATTGCTACACCATCACCAGCATTCCTCAGCATCAGTGCTTCTAATGGACCCTGAGGATGTTGGCTCATGCTAATTCTGCTTGGAGAGCCTCCAGAGAGGGATCTGGCTGGTGATGAAACAGCACTTGAATCATCTTTGCTCCTGCCCCATTTCTTCAGCTTTTGGATTAAGCTAGGTTTCTTACTGAGACTGCTATATCTACTGTTGGAACTATAAATAGAAGCATTATCCAAATCCTCACTTCCAGTGGAGGATGGATGAGAGAAGTTGCTTTCAATATCTGTGTCCCCTTGCCCACGCTCTGATCCTGCATATTCCAATAGCAACTGTTTAGCCGTCTCTTGGGACTTGGGGCTCAGACTTTTGTTGAGATCACGAGCTGATATTTTTCCTTCAGGAGTCTGGTAGTTCCGGAGTTCATATCTCAAGCATGCATTGACCCAACGAAGGTACACTAGCTCTTCAACTTCACTAAATCTGTTCATCTGAAGCCCTTCCACTTGCTTTAGCAGATCTTCATTTGCATGTCTTAAATTACTGACCTCTTCTCTTGCCCTGACATCAATTTCAGTCTGCAACAGCATGAGACAAAGAGAAGAAGAAAATCATGTACACGCATAAAGTAGAACTTATACACTACTACTAATCACACAGCCTAGGCCAGATTTGTTTAATTTGTCAAATCATTTTCCAAAAATCTGTATCTAAGCGTTTCCTACCATACTCCTAGCTTGTTGGTATTCTCTCTCTTTGAAAGTTGGTTTATGCTTCTGAATTTTGCAGAGAAAGTTCATTAAGGTATTTGACTAATAATTCTCTTGCTCAGTATATTATTATATAGGAAGGATTAAAGGGCCCTTAACTATCTACCTGAGTTGAGAGTATGATAAATGGGGGAGTATCATGGCAATTACCTCTGTCATGTTGGAAAGGGCAGCAATTTTTGCTTCAGCAGCATCCAATTTAACAGTTAACTCCCTCTTTTCATGTTGAAGCTCTTTATTCTTCCTTCTAAGCTCCATAACTTCCATTTCTAACTCCTTCACAGCTTTCAGCTTCTTCTCAACCTCAGAATCATTCTTGATGGCTTCTTGCTCTTTTGCTTGAAGACCAGAAACTTGTTGCTTGAGAAACAATAACTGGGCTTTTGTCTGGTTAGCATCGAGCTGAATTTGCCTTTGTAGCTCCTTGATTTTGTTCCTTGCAACTTCCAGCTCCTTCTTTACAGAAGCTCCATGTGCAATGTCTTCTTGGAGCTTCTTCCTCTCAGACTGCAAAGAGCTGATGGTAATATTCAGCATGTCAATTTCAACTGTCTTGATCTTGAGCTGCCTTTTTAATTCAAAAATATCTGATTCCTGCTCCTTTAAACCATAGTACTCCAGCAATTCACCCTCGAGCTTCACTTCCCTCTCCTCCAGTTCCTTTACTAAATTGCGCAACCGTTCCAGTTCACTTGCATTGTTTGCCATCTCAGTTTCATAAATTTTTTCTCTCTCTGCCCTTGCAAACTTGTCAGCGGATAATGGATATTCAATCTCCCCTGACAGAAGGTCTTCAAATTCAGGTAGGATATCTTCATCACCAATATCTGGTTGGCTACCATTAACTCGATTAAATATGCTACTAATCAATTTAACATCTTCTTCCTCCTCTTCTTCCTCACCCTGTAATAATGGATCACATCTCAATAATTGATAGGAAATAATAAAGACTAGCTAATATTCTTAGACAATAAGTCAATAAGAGCAAGTGATATCTGGTAAGAAGTATATTGTCAATAGGATATGAAAATTTGATTGAAGGAGTTAGATATACACTTACATCCTTCTTTTTGAGGCTATCATTAGAATATGCAAACTGCTTTTTGTTGTCCCCCTCATTTGGATGTTCCTCAAAGCTTGCTTCTCCATTTTCTGAGTTTCAGTGTTACCAGAGCAGAAGTTAACATAACACAATGAAGCCCATATGAGTAAAAGAATGACATCCTTGTTTTCAATATATATAAGTTTAGCAATTACATAAACCATGAATTGTAGAGTCTTATAATGGGAAAACATCAATTAGTGAAAAGTGCAATCTTTCTTTTATCGATTACAATCGCTAAATATTGAATTACTGAGAAATTACAAACTCGAGTACCTGAAGATTTGGCCAAAGAAGTTGATGACTTTGAGTTTTTGACATTGAGCTGCTTAACTGCAAAAGCTGCAATTGAAGCAGCAACAACGAATCCTACCCTGACTATCATGGAGGAATTGTTGATAGGAAAATCCTCTTCCTCCACTCATCTAGAGAAAAGAAAAAATCCAAAGACATCCCCCAGTCCATTTCTCCTCATCCCCCATCACTAATAACTCAAACCATTATGACCCTTCAAGTGCAAAACCAGCAACTGAGAATGTAAGAGGTCGCCTGCAAGGCTTGTATAAACGCAATCCTGGTGCAACTTCAAGCAGAACACAAGTTAGAGAAGTAGAAAATATGCTCAACTATAAAAGCCATATCCACATATAAACGTTCCTATTCCACTAGCATTATCATGTTATCAGATTTCTCGACCTTTCAAAGAAAATCTTTATAGTATACACAATTTTCTTTGATGAGTACAATCCAAAAAAACTGTCATGCTAAGAGCTACAGCAACCACCAATAACTAGTGGCCAGTTTTGCTCCGAAAAGATTGACAATTAACTTATGGGTAGGACTAAAACCTTACCATTTTCCTGAGAAAGATGTTGTACAGTGCAAACAAGGCCAAACCTAAAGCTGAAAGAGACACCAGAAACTGTAAATTTGAACAAAAAGCAAGTGTGCCAAAATATCTTCCCTTTTTGATTAAGGACTACGTATATATTTTATTAGCAATTAAGATAAGATGTGGGGAGAGACTGTCTTGTCTCTAATGCATTTAATTGAAAGTTTCAGTTCCAACTAATCGGTAGGTGTTTGTCCAATTAAATTTCTCTAATCAAGCTTTTGTAGATCAAGGGTAACCATGGACCAATTGCAACCGTCTGATCAACCGTGTACCACAGCAGCCTTGGACCCCCCACCCCACAAGATAAACCAAAGCAGATAAGTAAAGGCTGAAACTTTAACTCCCAGCAGTTTGCTTAATGGACGGAAGCATATGCACAGGTACGTCCAAGCAAAAAACAATGTAAACCCAACTTTCCTGGTGATTGACCTCCCAATCACATGTTCATCTTTTGGCTTTTCTTTGGGATTTGCTGGGTTTTATCTGATGGAAAGACATCTCCCTTTCTCTCTCTCTTTCTGGGCCAAAAAAACAGAATAACCGGCAGCTCTAATTACATATAACTAATATACATCAAAGCATGTCTCAATTATACCAGACAAAATGTGCTTGAATCATTCATTATGTTCTAAGACAAGTGGTGGGTTTTGGGTGAAACTTGTAGAACTGAAAATTAACTTAAGCACTTAGCTCCATTGGTTAAAAAAAAAAAGGGGGGGGTGGGGGGTGGAGATAGCAATTTAATTCCGCCAAGATGGTGACAATGGGAAGTGCAATGGCAGACAACTTGATAGATGGTATTAATCAAACCCTGAACATTCCTTCTTGTGGCTGAGGAATTTATTGGTGCTAACTTATCAATGCCATTTTTCTCAGGGGAAAAAAAAGCTAAAAAGGAAAAATAAGCCGAAAATATTTATGGGAAAAATAAAAGCAGAAGAAGAAAAGTCATTTTCATTGACATGAACTGAGTGGGCTCAAGTGGGCAATAGCAGCCAATATATTATCCAAAGCAGCCGGTGGTTCACAGCTCTCCCATGAATGATTCATTACCGGTTCTAACTTTCCTGGATTGAAATTTTCTGCCCTTGTTTTTTAGTACAGTGGGAATTTTTTTGATTTGCATGAAACCCAAAATTTTCAGCAAATTCATGGTCGATGAGAATATATATGCATATATATAGCTTAAAAAACAGAAAAGACATGAACAGGAAACAGAAAGTGAAGTACAAATAAAATATAGAGCATACCTGGTACGGTCAGGGAACATTACATAGCTTGCAGAGAAACAGAAGGGTCCGATGGGGAAGGGGAAAGTGCCTACGTTGTCCAATGGTCGGGCGGGAATCACTTTTTGAACACCCTCCCCTTAATGCCACCTACCAAGGCATCTTTTTTATTATTGTTATATTTTTTTCACAGAAACAATGGGATATGCTCTTTTCTTTTTCCTTTTTTTGGTTAGGAGGCTTGTTCTCATTTCAATATTCCAGTCCGAAATTCTCAAATTAGATTTTATATTCTAATCGTTAAGATGATACATGAAATGATCCCAACATCACATAATTCAAGAGTTTTTTTTATAATAAAATGTCATATATGAGATTAAGATTACTTCAATTAAGCATTCGTACTGCCATAAATTGTGACTCTACTGCAATGGCAATCTCATCAGCATCTCAAATTACCACCCTTATTCAACCCAAGGTGGCAATTCCAGGATAGAGTACTGCTATCCTAGACTACCTTTCTCCTCTTCCAGGAAATTATGATTGCTGGTGACGTTCTAGTCCATCTTTGCATTGGCTAAGAGTTCTTTAGCTGAACAAAATTCAATAAAGAAAAGGGCATGTGCCCACACATGAATAATATTGATTCTCGACTTCCTTCGTCCCCTTCGATTCTTCAACTGTAAACTACTATAAAAGGACAATGGAAAAAATGAAACCTTATGGGCAACATCATGCAAAAATGAGTATATATAATCCAGATATCAACACTTTGACCAAAGTACCCCATCCTGAGCATGCTCAACAAAATAATAAAGATTTCTTTTATTGCCCTCCATCAGATTTTTTATATAGCCTTCTGATGTTAATATTTTGAAGCTGTCAGTGCCGACTCTACTTCCAGCTGATTGACAATCAAGCTTGGTCATTGCATTTCCATCTTCGTCCAACCTCCTCAAGAACCTTAGCTCGGGCTTGGCTTTTTCTTGCTTCATCCTCTACCCAAGATCTGCAGCCATTGCTTTCATTAATGAGAACCATGAATCACTACTTAAAAAATGCAAGGTAGCAATATTGCTCAGGACCCAAGGAGTCTTTCCAAAAGCAATATTACATTATAGTATAGGATAAGCCTAATGAATCAGTGCTAAACCAGCTTTTGTGACAAGCATTAACAATAAATGAGTATGGTGCGGCGAGGAGCGGGAGGAAGCATGCAATTCCAGCATTTACCTGAGAATTCGAAGAGCTTCAATCTCAGTTTCCAATATGGATTTTGCATCAAGTATTCGTTCTTGCTTGGACTGTAAACCACTGAGCATAGCATGCAACTTACTCTGCTCAGCCTCATACATCGTCCTCTCAGATGCAAGCCTTCCTGACATCTCAGCAACCTCTTCTTTCAGACTAGAAAGCAATTGCCTCTGGCAGTCCATTGCTGCCTTTTCCTTAAGAGACTCAGCAGACCACTTCTCCTGAAAAATCTTCTCCAGTTCCAGGTCCTGAGCCGCAGAAAAATAAAGCTTCTCCACCTCAATACCGCGGGTTCTTTCTTCATTCAGCTTTTCATCCCAAAACCTCTGTATGTCTCCCTTTTCAAGCAACTCAGACTTGATTTCTTTCATCTCAGCTCTCCTTGAAGAACTCTCAGTTTCTAGTTTCAACAACTCATTAGAAATTGCTTCTGCCATCCGGCCACTTGTCAATGCCACTGATGCTTGTGCTTTTGATGAAGGTTTATTTGATTGAAATCGCTTGCTTTGTCCTACAAAATTTAGAAATAGACTTACATGAGATTTGGCCCTTAGAAAGGAGATATAGTACAAAGGTTCATTTTTCTCGATAAAAAAAGAAAGAATGTGCAACTTAGCACATCTCCTTTCCAATGACAATTGCAAGAACTTCTACTAATTTTCATCTATGAGTTTGTTCAGCATTTGATCGTAGCAATTTCTTGGCCAAAACAACTCTTGATTTCCTAAATTTAACTTCTAACATATTGACTTGGTAGTCAGTTTCGAGTACTTCTATTGTAGAAATGGTACTAGTCAAGAAAACTCCTGCTATTTACATATTAAATAATTATTTGAGAGGAAGGGAAATAAATCAGTGGGGAGAGAAATAGGGAAGGGAGATAGTGCATACATATGTAAGTAAGAAACCAAGACAAGAATTGTACCAAAAACTTTTCTAAGTATGCTCTTTTCCCCAGCCAACATGTCTATAAAGAGTCCGGGTGACGAATCTGGACTGATCTCCTTCAAATCCATATAATCTATCTTTGTCCTTGATATCTGGACTGTAAACAAGTCAGGTTTTAAGAGCTATGAAAAGACTGCTGAAGCATCAGTCTAATAGTTCCTAAACAAATTGTACAAGAAATTATATCAAATGATGAGCGATATTTATTGTACCTGCTCTATTACTCCTGGCTCACAGTCATACTCTACCAGGGCTTTCCAGTTTATAAGATCCTGTCGAGAAATGAATCTAGAACAGCAGATATGTTTCACTGAGTCAAAGAGTACTTATTAAAATATTGACAAAATTCATGAAGGGCTGTGCAGCTGTACCGGTCAGGAGAAAAGTTGATTCCTTCTTGGCCTTTTGAACTGTCAGAACCGGTAATCCTCCCTGAGAGCTTGCTGGGAATGATGCCTGCCTCTGCCAAGGCTAAATCGAAAGTTCCAAGGAGAAAAACTATTAATTGTCATCTTTATAAAAGATACAAGCCTGAAGTTATATGCATAATATCAAATTGGGCTTTACCTTGAATGGACTCAAAATCTGGGTCATCAGCACCAACATCATCATATGCTGCAGTTTTTGATCCAGAAAGTGCAATAGATGGAATAATCCTATGCTTAGGGTTCCTAGAAGACAAATAAGTTTCCAAGCCAGATCAGATCATGCAAAAGACATGCTTGGCACTTCAAATTTTCAATTCAAAACTATTCCCAAAACACAAGCACAAGACAGTTACTACCTTTCTAATAAAGAACTCATACGAACAAGCCATCTCACATATTCCCTTCTTGTGCATAATTCATCAGCTCTGACATCATCTTCAATGATCTGCATGCCTTAATTACTCAAATTACAATCATGATGCAGTTCATTTGCAAAGGTGGTAGAATGATTTTTACACAAAAGAAGCTTCTAAAAACAAACCTTCAGCTTTTTTAGAACCAATAAAGCTTCCTGTTGAGTAGAATCCACAGCAACTGGTACCATGATACGTTGACGCTTATCTGTAGTTGTCAAAGCATCAATAGATTAAACATTCTATTGCAGTTCCAAATACTGCCTTATTGAAATGTAAAAGTTAAGAACTTTGGTTTCATCAATTAACTTTGCTTCTCTCCACCAAAAAGCAACCTAAAACATTGAACTACAAAAAAACAGAAACATAAAGTTTACAATTGACTGCACCTGAAGCAACAGTTTCAGTAGTTGTAGGAGGTACACAGTCAGGTATAGCTTCAGGTGCCTCAGCAACCTTTTCATCAGCTTCAAGATAGTCCGTAGCTGTGGTTCGATCACCTTTCATCTCAGTCCAGCTAAAGACCCCGTGTAAAGTATTCAATGGACTGCTAAACTGGAACTTAAACCCTGCAAATCTCAGCAGAAATGCACTAAACATGACTTCAAATGTACCATTGTGTTCATTGAAGAAAATCCAAAAGCATTTTTATATTAAGAAATTACAATTGTTGATAAATCATATTAATGATTGAAATAAATAAAAGAACAGACCCTTTCTACTGAGCGAAAAGTATGCAATGGCGGCAATTGCAACGGCAGCTGAAGACCCAATTAAACCCCCAACAAAAACGCTAGAGAATCCTGCACAACAGCAAAAACTAATTTCTGATTTGACCAAATTTTCTCTATATGAAGAAAAAATTCTATTTTTAAGAAAAAAAAAGAAAGTACAGACCTTTTTTTTTTGTGCTTCGATTCGGAGGAGCTTGAACAACAGCCCAACCACCATAGTCGTTGGGTAGTGAATTGGGGTCGGGAGGGGACCAGGAGAGGTCGACGTTCGAGTGAAGAAGAGATGCAGAGAGACGCAGAGTTCGGGAGTTTGAGGATCTTGGATAACAGAGAAATGCGGTCGGAGATGTGAGGAATGAAAGGTTGCTGCCACGGCGTCGAGGTCGTCGTAGAAAGGAGGGGCTTTCAGTGTCAGGTGAGATGAAGAGAGACAATGGAGATGCGGTGGATGACCCCATATTCTTCCTTGATTAACTAATAAAATCAGGGGATTGGATTGAAATTAGAGATGAATCAACAGCAAGCATCGGAACTCGAAAGAGCAAAGCTTTGGGGCTTACGATTCTCCCTCAGCTGCACCACTAGTTACTTTTAACTCATAACAACTCCACCTTGTTTCTTCTGTTTGCCAGGGTTCATTAACCATTAAATATTTTTACTAGTTTCTTTATATATATATATAAAGTTACTTTGGTCATGTAACAATTTCACCAAAATAAGAAAACTTCCTCTGATAAAGTAAAATTTGGTCTTCCTTTTCCTTCACAAAGGATCATTTGGTAATTAACTGTATGTTATACAAGAAACACACTAATTTAATGTTAGTACACTCTTTGGGGAGGCTTATTTCCAAAAGAGGCATGCTTCATCTCTGTTTTCTAGTTAAAGAAAACTAGAAAAGAACACTCTTTGGGGAGGCTAATTTTCAACTTCCGAGCAGATGATGAACAATAAGCCACAGTTTGCTTTAGCCATTTACTTGCACATCAAAGTTCAACTTTTAAGTAATTCCATTATACCCAAGGTGAATCAGGATCAGTAAGGGATATTCAGTCGGGAATTTTGTGATAAATCAACAATTCTTTGGCCATGTTGCCCTTCTCTCTAGGTGCACAGAAGCAAGAATGATGACAAAGGCTTTTTCATTTCTGAAAACATTTCATTCCTCCCATGCAGCAGAAAGATCATATGATATATACAACAATAGAGGAATGGCTTATCATATTTTGTTTTTTACTTGTATTTACTCCCTCAAGAACTCAAACACTTTGTATCTGATGAATACATAAGTTTGCTTTGAACAGCATGATTTTTAGGCGAAACAGCCGTGAATATGACAATGCCGCAGAGGAGAACCAGCCCCAGACCTAGACTGTTAACAATCATGGACTCAGGACAGTGTCTCGACAAGTTCCTCCTGGTTTGCAAGAACGTCAATTTCTCTAATAGCCCGGTTTCTGCAGTGGCCACTGCTACGCCATAGGTGTAGAGACCAAGGAAGATATGCCATGGCAAGATCTTTGCTCTTGTCATCCTCACCTCACCCCGGTGCCAGAAGCTTAGAAACCCCACCAACCACTGCATTGACATAGACAACCACAACAGTAAGTATACCAAAATGCTGATCTCCATATTATCAGACTGAATCAAAAGATGTTTTTTCCATAGTGACTACATATCACCAGCAAGCCAAAGCCAAATTTGCTGGCTTGCTCTTATTGTGATAATTATTTTGACCATGTGAGAGTATGCCAATGCATCACAGTTTTTCTTTGAAAATTTTCATGATTATTAACATACACAACTGAACTGACAACATAAGTTGCATTACAGGTTCCAGATGAGGCTCGGGAGCTAAATCTAGGTCTGAGTTAGTTGATAAGTCCATTCGTGCTGCTCCAGGCTCAAGAGTTTTGCAGGAGATATCAAGATAGGGACCTACATTACTGCAAGTTGGCTGTTGCCACCTTACTTCAATAAACATCCAAAAGTTTTGCTTAATCATTTCATCTAAATAGAAATTGATGCTGTGCTGTTTTCATCAAATTGTTAGCAGATAAAGCCGAAGGAGGCGTATTTGTAACGCTCGAATACATTATTTCAGCAAAAAAAAAAAGGAATTAAAAAGAAGGTTTGAATACATTTTTGAAACTTGTAATTGAAACTGGTGTCACAATATGAAAAAAACTTTATCGTTTTTATGTGACAACTCAGTTTCCTATAAGCTTCTAAAACTTGCTATATTAATTAACTTGCCCCAAGAAAATTAATTGAACATAGATGTAAAGAAAAGTTGAGGGGACTTTTTTGAAGGAAAATTTTGTACTATTAATATGAATTCAGTAAAATATGAGGGATTGAAGAGTAGAACCTGAGCTGCAAACAAGCAGACACAGATCAAACCCATCCAAGAATGCAGGCTGTAAAAATTAGCCACAATGCCATCTTTTCCATGGAACTTTGTCCAAATCCCAAATACCCCAGAACCCAAAGCCAGCCCTTGAAGGCACAAGTGCACAGATTTCTTCAAATTCCTTGAACCAGGCAACCATCTGTGTATCAAAATAGCTGAAAACAAAAGCAAAATAAAATCACCACTCGAACCCCATTTTCTCGAAAACTGTTGTTTCAACAAGGCAGAATCTATTTTCACTAGTGACTAGTGACTACCTTCTCCACTTATGAGAATGAAGCCGATCACCATCAGCAAAGGATGAAGAACCTGTCAACAAAGACATAACTTCAAAATCTGCAGGAGGAAATCAATGTAAACTAAGAGAATGGCTGAGGTATACACATATACTCACTGCATAGATGAGGTCTTCTTGGGAGGAAAAAGAAGAGCGAGGAATGAAGCTAGACTTGAAAAGAAGAGCCCAAGAGAGGACCAAAGCTGCAACTACCAGCCCTGATATTCGAGCAAAGAAGAGAAGTGGAACCAAAGAAGGAGAAATTGCCGCCATGGGCTTGTGCAACGACATGCAGCCTTCTTTCACTTTTTCAGTTTCAGACAGTAGTACAACTGAGTGAAGTGACGAGTGCTACCGACAGACAGCTGAGCTCCTTGTCTTAGATCTACCAGGGTGCAGAAAGTAAAGCACCGAAGGCACTACTTTTTTTAAAAATTTCTTTATAAAGAAACCGTCGATACTTCCAGATATACTGCCTTAGATTCCCTGTGCTGAAATCCTATTACTACTATTATTTAACTACAGTTCAATAATTTACATGTTGATTAGGCTGAAAGATAAAACCACTAGATTAAATTAAACTGTTGGGAATTTGGGAGGATTAAGGACTGTGGGGCAGTGCTGCATCATGATTTGATGCGCTCCGTCCTGTACCAATGGACCCTGCACTGCAATTATTTGCATATAACATCTGATTCTATATATATCTTCCAAGTTATTTTGTTTTATGTAATTCTAATATGGATTAGTTATTATTTTACTATGCTTCTATCTCTACATGTTTCATTTGATATTTTCTTATAATTATGGATGAACATTTATTTTGTTTTCGTGATATTTATTATGATAAATAAACTGTTTGGAAGGTTATTTGATTCTCAATTGGTGGCTGTCTCACCAGGGTAATTGTAAAACGATTTTCTTTGTGATTATTTGTGTTTTTTTAGTTTTTATTTGATTAATTGATTCATTTGACAACATAGTTTGTGATTGTCTTTTTATACTTTAATTGTAATATAAATAAATCATCATATCCTAATCAAAACATTATTATAAATTAGGGAATTGTCTGGACTATATATAAGTCGGGTGCTAACAGCTTTTCACTTATTATATATATTATGATCATGAAATAGATCAAAATTTTTAAAGATACAGTGGTTTCATTGAGTTTTTAAACTTATCAATAAATTTATGACTGAACTTAGTTATTATAAATAAAAAGAGAGTTGTGAATCTAATCAACTTGGAATAATCTATAAGTTCTATGTGGATGTCTTTAGTTCTTTTCCCCTTCAAGAAGATAAAAAATCAAACAAAACAAAATAAGATAAAGACAGATGAAATGATCAATTTATACTTCGTGAATTTGGCTGGTATATGGATGGAAAGAATTTAGTTTGTATTCAAGAGGATTAAAGATAATTACAGAATTCAGTGTGGGTGTGTTGAGTTAATTATGATTATCAAGAGAGTTATCTTGATTTGAATATTGAATTTGATAGTAACATAAAACAACACCTCTTCCAAGCTTGTAAGTGAAGCACTCATGCCTCAAGATAAGATGATTTCATAGTTCATCTTCTTCTTTTTTTTTTTTTCTGTTCTTTTTACAAGGGATTGCATTGGATCCAACAGAACTGGATGCACCCTCAAAACAGTGGCAGTCACAACTCACAGTATATATAAACCTGGCCTGGCCCTGGGCGGTGTAATTTGCAAACATGCATTGTGATTTCTGATCAGTGTGGGGACGGCAACGTTGAAACATTCTTTCTGCATTTGGCTATTCCGTTTTGTAGTTAATCTACATGGCTTTACGAATGGAGCTCCCTGAGTAAAACCTGACTTGCATGACTAACACCCCAACGTGGAAACTTCAAGGAAATGGATTCATATATATTATTAATTATTCCAAATTATCATTTTTATGCTTTCTTTTGGAAGATAGGGCCACCAGTTTTTCAAGTTGTGGCTTAGCTTGTTTGGCTTTACCCTCTTTTATGTTGGACTGATTCGAATGAAATTAATAATTAGGTATCCAATGAGAATAGGATAGAGAAGCTGTCTGGGGTGAAACTTCTTGTGCTAAATCCTTGTCCCTCGAACTTTTCTTCACTCTACGAAAATGGCAAAAACTTTGATAATTGCTAGAACAAGCTATAAGCTCATAACTGCTAAAAGTGTGGTAGCTGGGGATAAACTTGAACAGCATTTCACGGCATGTTCTTGTTTCTAGCTACTATACCAGGCGCTCCCTGCTTGGGAGGCATCGAGAGTATATATTGATTCACTTCAAATCAATCTTTGCTCTCCCTCTATGTTGTTCTTTAACTTAGATTGCCAAAGGGCAAATTACAATAAAAAAAGACCACAACCGGCTGACCACAACACGACATAAAAGAATCTAAAAGCCGCCCATTAAATTGCTAGCCACAATTACGATCAGATTACTTAATCCCTGCCTAGTAAATGCCAATGCCACCACTATTTAGGAGCCCCCATTTCGCTGACAACATCTGCATCAGAACAACAAAAATTATACAACTTACAAGCAGGAAAGAAAAGATATGGAATTTTCTTGCAAGGACTTCAAGGTAGGAAAATGCCGAGGCCAAAAGCTGGTGGATGGTGAAACCATGCCATTGGTTCTGCAACCCCCAGAGGCAGACAAGGCTGATGTAGGGTCACTTGTGTTGGCTTTAAAGACAAACAAGGATTGGTTCGAGAAATTGATCATCAAAAACAGTGCAGTCCTCCTCCGAGGTTTCGATGTCAAGGATGCGCAAGACTTCAACGACATCGTGGAAGCTTTTGGTTGGGAAGATATTCGTTATGTTGGACCAGCACCTCGGACGCATGTGTATAAACGTGTTTGGACGGCTAATGAAGGACCTCTCTCTGAGTTCATATATTACCATCATGAAATGGTTCTGGTAAGTCTGGTTACATTCATCTATGGCTGGCGGCTTGATCAATCAGATGCAATGAAGTTGAAACAACTTACTCCCCTGATCTTAGTCATCTTGTATAGCTGCTAATCATATCTTAATTGCAATGTCCATATTTACCAGATAAAGGAATTTCCAAAGAAATTACTGCTATTCTGCGAGGTGCCACCACCGGAAGGTGGGGAGACACCCTTCGTTCCTAGCTTTCGAGTAACAGAAAGGATGCTAAAGGAGTTCCCAGAAGCTATAGAGGAAATAGATGCCAAGGGGTTAAACTACACATTCACAGCTCTCAGCAAGGATGATACATCATCAATGAGGGGTCGAGGCTGGGAAGATGCTTTTGGAACTTCGGACCGCGCAGAGGCTGAGAGAAGGTTTGAACATTTATAGGTTTTACCAAACTGAAGCACATACAATCATACATATATTCTTTTCTGAGACAGATAACTAAGAGCCTGATCGCATAGCAAAATTTTTTACAGAGCCAAAGCACTGGGAATGGACATGGAGTGGCTACCAAATGGTGGGGTGAAGACTATACTGGGACCTCGTTCTCTAACAAAGGTGTTCGAGGGAAGAAAGGGGAGAAGAATGTGGTTTAACACCGTAGTTGGTATGCATGGAAAAGAGCTTAGCTCAGCCTGTTTGGCAGACGGAACAGAGATACCAGAAAAAGTAGTTAAGAGATGTGAAGAGATCATTGAAGAAGAAAGCATTCAATTCAAGTGGGAGAAGGGTGATGTTCTCTTCTTTGACAACTTGGCTTTGCTCCACGGACGGAGGCCTGCTAAGCCCCCAAGGAGAGTCCTCGTTGCCACTTGCAAGTAGTTTACCCTTTGCTTAATAAATGGTGTTTTGTCTAATACTATCCTTCCTCGTAACAACTTATCCAAGACATGTTATAACTTACCAGGTTTGGTTTGCTTTGATACCATACATCAATACCATATCGAATGGGGAATCACTGTCCCGTGGAATGTTTCCTTGTAATAGATAATAAAACTTTTGGGAACACTTTTATTCTTGCATAAACATATAGCAGTAACATTTTTAGTATCCTTTCCTTACTGGCTCTCGAATCTTGCTCTTGAAGGTAAATATATTATCAGGCACCCAGCTAACCTTCAAGGGCAAGAGGAGAACCACTTTCTTGCATAAATATATTAATGAAGGAGACCTGAAGTACCAAGCTCTCCTTGTGTTCCTTGTCACTGCAAGTTTTGTTCTCCGATCACCATCTTCTGGGAAGAAAATGATACCTGAGAAGTAAGAACTGTTGGGTTATCTCTCCTACCTGGGTTCCGGAGGATGTTTTGTAGATGTTGACAGTGCATGATGCACGCCATTCCCCTTAGTGATTAAAATCCATCAGGATTCTAGCATCCCATTCATCTGTCCATTTAGGAGCTCCCTGGAGTTTTAAGCCAGTCGGCCAAATGCATTTTCAATGACCAAAATATAATTAAAGCATTGCCCCAAGCTCCAGAAGTACAGACAAAAGGCATAATGTACTAATCTCCTAAATAGATAAATTAATTGCTTCACTACACCAGACTCTTATACAGAAAGATATTACCCTCACAACTTTATAATTGAATTCACGTTCAACTACAAGTTTAACAACTAACAACCATGTAATTACTCATATAGACTAAACCCACCCTCACGTAGCGTACCTCTCAACTCCCATCCATATACACAAATCAGTTATAGTCTATTTTCATGCTAGAAGTGGTTAGCGATGCACTTTAAGCTGTATTGTTGAAGGACCTGCATGAATCCCATGACCAAGCCATTCCCTGGTGAATAAAGCTGTTTCCTTCCAATATTTTTGCTTTCCATATGCAATTTCCAAAAATGAATATAACAAATCAACCACCATATAAAAAGTTCTGCTAAATGGCAAAACAAGCACATCTTTTAATTGAAACTGAATGCTTCTTCATTAGATTAGATCCATAAAAGAACTATCAACAACAAGAAACATAATAGGACAAGGTGAAATAACATAAAGCAACTTCCCTAGTCCCTAGTTTTTATTTCTGGAGAATTAAGAGACAAATCTTGAGCATAGCCCTAGATTCGTCTGATTGCTGGGCAGGCCGGGCTTCACTGTGTACCCACTGTAACATTTCAAACAAAAGAAAACAACTAGACATGGCCTGCCGGCAGCTGTAACCTTTTTGAAACATCAAGAGCCACTATGGAGCACGCATAGACATGGCTCTCCCACGGCCCCTCCCCACATATCCATACCCTCTCCCATAATAACCACCACGAAAACGACCACCGCGTCCAGGTCCTCGTCCACCTCGACCACCTCGATATCTTGAAAAATCACCAAAAGTCTGCAACACCAAAACTACATCAATATCAAACAAGGTCCACATATTTTGGAGAGCCAATAGGAAGAAAGAGTGAAATGCATCACCTCTGTGTCTATTTTCATTTGCTCAGAGAATCTGGGCCTTCCATTTTGTGAGTCATTATCAAGTGCATTGCAGGAGAGAGTATCAAAAAAGTCATCCTTATTGTAAACAGCCTATAATACAAAAGCAAACTCATAGAGTGAGTAGGAGCCTTTAATAGTAATCAAATTTAGTACAAGAGTTTAATACAAGGTAGCAATATAACCTTGGCTTGAATCTTTGATATTTCAGCATCATCTTCATCTTGAGAACCATCTTCATCAGTGGCATCCCCTTCTTTATCCTTAGAATGAGATTTACTACTCTTACCAAGATGACCCCATACTTCATCCTTCTTGAATTTCTCATTCATTGCTATGAAATCAAAGTCCTCAGTAAATTTTGTCACCGGACGTGAACTCTACCAAAAAGAGTTTTCAATAACACAATGTCAAAGCCTTGATGAATAATTATAACCATAATCAAAATGAATTTAAATTTATCAAAAAGAAACTGAATCTGCCAACAATTCATCTCCAAAAATATTAGAAAGGGCACTAAACTATTATAAACTGACCCAATCTTTTCCACCCAATCCATTACCTACTCAAATGAATGGTTTAATCTATCACATAGCTTCAACTTCATATTCAGTTTGCTACATCTTTTCAAATTTGTGAAAATTAAAAATTTTGGACTACAAATGTAAACGAAGTTTACCCCAGTTCCTCTTCCTCTTTCACGTCCTCTATAACCATAGCGAGGTTGGAAAGAAGCTCCATTAGGCTGGAAAAAAAAGATAGAAAGAAACTTGTTAGGGTCCTCACAGCATTCGCTTAAGCAAATTATAGTAAATGAAACTCATATAAAGTTTATACTCATGAAAGGCTTTTATTATAGACCAACAAAGCATTACAGTTCACAAGAAAATGCAGCTACATCTTAAAGAAAGATGCACTACCAAACTTCCCTTAGCCTACTGCCCACAGAAAGAAAAAAGAGAAATAGAAACTGCCAAGTACCTTTTGGGCAGCCTGTGAAGGAACAGGTAAGGGCAATATTGGAGGCTGAGCTTCTGAGACAAGAGGTGCTGATGGTTCAGTTGATGAGGAGGAGGATACTTGAACCACTTCCACATCTTTATGGGCAGTTGCTGCAGGCTGAGGCAAAGGAACAACAGTAGATCCTGACTGCAAGAGCTGACCAGGGGTTACCAGTGATGGTGTAGATGTTTCCATGCGAATGGAATTTGATACCCCGATAACAGAGGATGCAGCCTGAGAAGCACTTTGATATGGCAAAGTAGGAATTGCATTTGGCTTGTTGGCAATTGGTGGTACAATGGAATTTAATTCTGGACCAGAAGTCGTCAAAGGAGAAAGTGCTGGCAAGCTAGCACCTAGAGTGGCTGGAGGAAGTACAGGATTGGGAGCTTTTATAGGCAATGAACTAGGCAAGGTTTCTAATGCTAGTGTAGCAGAGGGTGCAGGAGGCAGCGCAGATGGCAAAGTAGAGGATGATAAAGTAGTAGAGGTTAAATTAAGGGAACCTGTACTGGCAGGAAGCAAAGGAGGAGTAACTTCAGACAAGCTTGAACTATGTAAATTGGCAGGGCCAGTAGGCAAAGCGGCATTAAAATTAGGATATTGCATTGGTTGCTGCATGGAAGGAGGCATTGACAGTCCTGGTGGTGGTCGAAGCAAAGATTGCTGGTGCAAATGTGGAAGCCCATTCGGAGGGCCATAGTATCCTTGCCAATACATTGGCATAGCAAGCCCAGTACCATTAGCACTTGGAGGTGGAGGTGCTGCCCCCCATGACCCTATGTTCCCTCCGGGTTGATATAAAGGTAGGGGAGCTTGAAAATTTGACCCTGGTAGTCCCATTTGAGTATTGTGTGAAGTAAGATCAGTCAAAGGTCCACTAGCAGCAGAAGGCATACTTGTAGATGTGGAAACTGGATGAGGATAGTGAGACTGCAAGGATATGAAAACCTTCAGGATTTAATATGTCAGACTTAAATTACTATTTCATTTCTTTTTTTTTTTCCTAACCTGGATAATTGCAGGATCATTGTTTATGGGAGGGGTAGGCTGTGCAGGTGGTGAAGATTTAACCTGTAAATCCTGTAATGCCAAGAAGTTGCATTAGTTACTGTAAATACATTAACATCTAGATGAATTTGATTAATTAGCAATTGAAGAAAGATTTACCCAGTAAATCTCAACACTAAGCAAATTAAGTTCTGGGGCAATTATAATTTGTGAAAGCAGGCAAATGTATAAGCACAATACCTTAATGTCAGTTCCACGGAACAATATGTATTCATAGACTTTGTCACTTAGGGGCACTTGCGGACCATCCTTTTTCCTTCCTTCAGTTCCAAATGATCGCACTGCCCAAACAAAAATAAAAGAATAATCACATACTATGAATTCAGAGCAACACTCCACAAATTTGTATTAAAGCAATAGTAGCCAATTTCAAGAAAGTAAACACATTAGACCAGAACAACCAATAAATAGTTCAATTTGCCAAGAATGAGTGGATTCCCAATTAGTAATCCAGTTCAATTTGCCTGTAAAAGCAACAAATCCCAAGGAAAGCAAGGCGCTTGACTTCAAGTCAATAAAGAGTCCAAGCAAAAAATACCATGAAATTGTTCTATTTAGAGCTGCACCTAACAGTCGATAAGTTCTTTTATACCAACCAAGAAATCACTTTTATAATAAAAATTAGTGAAAACCAAAAAATAAAAACAAAAAACAACAAAGTGAAAACAGAGAAATCAAGCTCAAGTGAAAGAAAGTACCGTTTCTTAATCCAATACTAGACTCGTCAGGGTTGATGTTATAGAGAATACCCTCGTATCTGATCTCACTCTTGGAAGTCAAGCTTATTAAGCTCCCTATGTAGGAATCGGCCGTTGCACCCGATTTCGAACTCGAATTCTCCGTCGCCATTACCCGATCTCTTCTTCCTCGCTAAAACATAGAAAAGATAATATTTATCTATAAATGTAAATAGAACGAGGGAGAGAGAAGGATAGTGAAACTGAACTCAAAAATAGAGAAATTAGGGTTTTTTAGGCTTTAGATTGGGGGCCTTTGGTTTCCCTCTTTTCCTCCTCTGTGACACAAGAATTACCTTCGGTTCCTGAATATCTAAATACGGTTTTGCGTTTTGTGGGATGCTTTTTCGATGTTGACTGCAACCCCAATAGGTCGATGCCACGTTCCTCATTTTGGCCTTGTTGGTCTTCTCGGTCCAATTCGAGGGGACTGCTCTAGTCCAACGTACGTTACCGCAGTGGCTACCAATCAGGTAACACCACGTCAGGTGACTCTTCATTCGATTAGCATAAGCAATTAGTAGCTACTAATCATTCACAAGCACCCTACTATTGTTTTCTTAAATTGTTTCTGAAAGGAAATATTGTTTTTTTAATTAGTATAAAATAATTATATAATAATGATAATTAAATAATAAGAGTAGGTTTTAATACTATAAAATATTTTATTATACTTAGAATGTAAAATAATTTTGACAAATAAGACATTAAAAAATTATATTACTTAATTAGGGATAAGAAAAAGACTTATCTCTTTTCGGATTTTGTCTTCCTCAACTTGACAAGAGCAAATTTTTTGTTTGAAAATCAATAATTAATATGGATTGGGTTAGAATTTTTATGTTTAAATAGTCGCACAAGATGAGTTTAAGGTAAAACTAATATATTTTAATTTTTATTAGATTTTATATTTATATATATATATATATATATATGTATTGATAAAATTTCTATTTAATGTTTAATTAAGAAATTAACTTAATCATATAATGCATTATATATGCAATTAAGATGTGATTTATATAAAAACAATTCAAAAACATTTTGCTAGAGTAAAACAATTAAAATAAATTTGGGGTTGCATCAAATAAGATATGAGTTTAAAATATATATTTTAAGTCAAAGTCAAATATTAAAAATGATAACTTGATTTTAAGTCGATATGATTTTGAGTGAAGGTGTTAAATAATTCAATTGGATTTGGTGTTAATAAACACCATCCTTATCTCGTTGCATCTCTACAATTAATAAGTCGTTAACTAATACTAGTATAACTAATTTATTATTTTATGATGTCATCAAATTAATAAGTTATAATGATTATTGTATGTATATGTCCTAAAGAAACTAAAATACACATTAAATTACAGTGTTTGTGAAATAATAGTAATTAAAATAGGTAAATAATTTCCATGTAAATATGTAGTTTAATACAACTTTTTTCCTTGTATCAAAATTTTTATCTAAGACACAATT
This sequence comes from Theobroma cacao, assembly GCF_000208745.1. Lineage (NCBI taxonomy): Eukaryota > Viridiplantae > Streptophyta > Magnoliopsida > Malvales > Malvaceae > Theobroma > Theobroma cacao. Next base: position 40,988,724 of record NC_030851.1, read on the forward strand.
TATTATTTGTTCACATTAAAATATATATTTTTAATTTTATCTATTTTAAAAATTTAAAACTAATAATAATAACTCAAAAATTGCCAAGAGTTATTCCATTTGGCAATGACAAGTATTAATCTTTCAAACTTGCATAAAAGAAAAAAAAATACTCATAAAAAGATAACGCGGCCCAAGAAAGCCCAAAGAAACAACAAGGCCCATGAGGGACGATTTGGTCATTCAGAAGCCCCCGCGCCCCGACAGCTCCATCAGTACGCCGCTTCACGCGAGCAGTTTCCTTTACATTTACCCTCATCTCTCGCCAAATAAAACATACAACACCAACGCTTTCCATTTCTTTATTTTTTTTTAAAAAAAATAAAAAATTAGATTTTCAGTTACCGGTGCTGAACTCCTTGAATTTGCAAAACTGTGCCGATTGGGAGGTCTCTAGGGCTTTTCCAAGAAAGTTGAGTTTTCTTCTTTTGTGGAATATCCTGGTTTTGTTTTGTGTTCTGGGTGATATGTTCACGCCGCAGAGGAAGGCGTGGCCGGGACTACCGCTGACCCCCTCTACCGAGCCGCAAAGAGCGGGGGTTTCGAACACTAGGAGTGGAGGCATTGGCGGGAAGGGAAAAGCTGTTGCATTTTTCGATGATACGAGGAAACTACCACCACCGCCTGTTGGTTCTCTTAGCGGCAGAGGGCCGCTGAATGTGGGATTGGAAGAGGAGGGCATGGAGGATTGGAGGCGGTTCAAGGAAGCTGGTTTCTTGGACGAAGCGGCCTTGGAAAGGAGGGACCATGAGGCCCTTGTCGAAAGGCTCTCCAAGCTTGAAAGAGAGGTCGGTCATTTCTACCCCTTCCTTTTAAAGCTTTTGTTTTTAGATTCTGATATATGGTAGCTTATGTTTTATAGATATTGCTAAATAATTTAAATGCCTTCGTGGAATCATGTGAAGCTTAACCAAGGTCTGATTTTTTTTTTCTTTTTTTGCATCAGACCAAGGTCTGATTGAATGATAAACTTCTCTTTCTAGAAATTTTAATTTGATGTTTTAACTTTTAATCCAAATAAACTCAAGAGCTGGGAAAAAAATTATATTTAAATTTAAAATTTAATTCATGTGTGTGTAAGGTGCTGTATGATATTGGTTAAAATTGAAACTTGGTTGGGAGCTTGGACTGCTTCTACGAGAATCAATCAAATGTGTCAAGTTCAGTACAACACTGACTTTGTGCTGGGGTTTATTCGTATTGGCCTTTGGTGTCTGCTGCTCTTATTTGGTTGTGTGCCCTTTGCCATCATTTGCTGTTCAGAACTAGTTATTCCAGTATTTGTGCGCTAGAAGGATTTTTTCAGGGCCATTTAATCACCACTCAAGTGGTCAGCTGTTAGCTGCCTTGCCATTTCAGTTTTTATGCGAACTTTTTAATATCATTTAGTGGTTTGAATTGGTAAGCCTTGGTGCAACATTTAGGTTGCTCCATGGTGACCAGGAGGTCACGTGTTCAAGTTGTGGAATTGGTCTATCTGCAAAGCAAGGTAAGGCTGCATATATTTGGACTTTTCTGCGATGTGGGAGTCTAATGCACGAGGCTGTCTACTTTAGTGAAATGAATGGATGAATCATGTGATGATGCTTCATTGCAATACTGGTGAAACATGAATCCTTTTTGTTGTTGATTTTGTTAGTTGTGTAGTTGTGAATAATCATGTCCATCATCTCCTGATTGCTTATGCAGATAACTTTGAATGGTTGAGCTTTATTTTTTTTATCTGTTGTGAGATTATGTGAAGTTCCCTATTGAAGCTGCACACGTAGAATTGGTAAACAGTTTTTCATTGTTTGATGCCTCTACTTTTGTGCAGCTTTTTGATTACCAGTATAATATGGGCCTTCTCCTCATCGAGAAAAAAGAATGGACATCAAAGTGTGAAGAATTGACGCAAGAACTTGCTGAAGCTGAGGAGATCCTAAGACGTGAGCAGGCTGCACACTTGATTGCCTATTCTGAAGTTCAAAAGCGAGAGGAGAACTTGGCAAAAGCCTTAGATGTTGAAAAACAGTGTGTGGCAGATGTATGCACTTTCTCTCTTTTTTTTTTTTTCTTTATAGGATCTTTTACAATGTCTCTACTTAGTAGCATCCTTAGCGTTCATTATTTAATTTCCAGTCATATTTTTTGTCTTTCTAACTCATTGGTACATGAGAATGTAGTCTGTTGAGCTTTTAGAAGCAATCTCTTTTTGCATCTTTTCCTGTTAGCTTGATGGGCGTTCCATGCTCTAGTACATTTGTGGCACACCATGGTTTTAGCTTTATTACTATGACTACAATAGATTTGATCTATATTTCTTCTCATTGTTATCTCTTAGTATCATTTAGCATCTTTTATTTGCTTGTAACGATTGTTTGTTGTCTTCAGTGAAGGTTGTGCTTTGATATTGATATGTTGGCCATATATGTTGTTACAGCTTGAAAAGACATTACGTGATATTCAAGAAGAACATGCCCAGGTCAAGCTTAGTTCTGACACAAAGTTGGCTAATGCGAGTGCACTGGTTGCTGGAATTGAAGGAAAATCCTTGGAAGTGGAAGAAAAGATGCATGCTGCTGATGCTAAGCTTGCAGAGGTAAATAGAAAAAGTTCAGAATTGGAAATGAAACTGCAAGAGATGGAGGCCCGTGAAAGTCTGCTTCAAAGAGAGCGCCTCTCCTTAATTGCTGAGTATTCCCCTTAACTTTTTACTAGTATATGTTTTTTTTTTTCTTTTGAAAGGCTTACTAGTAAATGTTATGATTGTTTTTCCTTGAACTTTCTTGGATCATGCTCATCTCATGACATTCTCTGATTTTATGCATTTCTTTTACTGCTTTTAGACGAGAAGCACATCAGGCAACCTTTTACAAACAGAGGGAAGACTTGAATGGGTGGGAGAGGAAACTAAACAAAGGAGAAGAGAGGCTGTCTGAGCTTAGGAGAACACTTAATCAGAGGGAGGAAAAGGCAAATGAGAATGATAGACTTCTCAAGCAGAAAGAGAGGAGTTTTGAAGAGGTACAAAATAAGATTGATTTGTCCACCTTGAAGTTAAAGGAGATGGAAGATGATGTAAGCAAACGATTTACTGATTTGGTTTCCAAAGAGAAGGTGGGTTTCTTGCCTAAGTTAATGCATTAGTTTATTGTGATTCCCATCCTAATTGTTGCATTTTGTTAAGTATTTTAGGAAGCTGAGTCCATGAGAAGTACTCTACAGGCAAAAGAGAAGGATCTAGTTGCATTGGAAGACATGCTTACTGCTAGAGAAAGGGTGAGTCACGACACGTTCTATTTGTGCTTGGCTCGTAAAATGTTGCAAAAAAAAATTCTATATGCCCTGGATTAAATGAGTCTTAATATTCTGTTTTATGGCATCTTTCCTTGTTCTCTTTTTGCTTCAATAACTGTGGTGCTTTACCATTTTTCTTGGCACCTTGTCTTGTATTGTACTTTTCCATAAAAGAAACACACCACACATACACAAATCATTATGTGAAGGCACATAGAAATTTGCACCAAATTCAAATTTCATAACCTTTTTCTCTCCATATGTGTCTGATGCATGCATGTCTGAAACTCATTGGGAACCTTCTCCTTCTCCCTCGATATTAATTTCGATCAAATAAATTGATGAGCATGGTTTTGGTTATAATTTACCCAATTATGGTTCCCAACTTCTTTGTGTGGTAAAGTGCTGCTTCTATATGAAGTATGAGAGCTTGTCCCTTATCAATAGGTATGCCCCTTGTGTGTGCTTAATGCAGATTGCTCTTGTTTTGTTGGTAGAAATCTATGTGTATGGGCACTAGACATGACTGCAATGACTTAGGTGAAAATAATCTCTTTGCGTTTTCCTTTCCGTGAGCATGAACTGGTTATTATTTAATAATCATTATGTAGCAGCCTAAACTGTTTTTTATTCCTTGGGTCCTTGTAGGTGGAGATTCAGAAACTTGTTAATGAGCAAAGGGTTATTCTTGATGCTAAAATGCAGGAGTTTGAGTTGGAACTGGAGGAAAAGAGAAAGTCTGTTAATGAGGAACTTGAAAGCAAGGTAAATGAAGTGAACCAGCAGGAAGCCGAACTTCACCACAAGGAAGAAAAATTGAGAAAGCAAGAACAAGCATTGGATAAGAAGTTGGAGAGAGTGAAAGAGAGAGAAAAGGACCTCGAGGCGAGGTTGAAAACTGTCAAGGACAGAGATAAGTTTGTGAAAACTGAGGAGAAAAAGTTGGAGTTGGAAAAGCAGCAACTGTACTCTGCTAAAGAGAGCTTGCAGGCTCTCAAAGATGAGATTGATAAGATAGGGGCTGAAACTAGTCAGCAGGAGTTAAGGATACGTGAAGAGTCTCAAAAGCTTAAAATAACTGAAGAGGAGAGGTCGGAACACATCCGTTTGCAGTCAGAATTGAAACAGCAGATAGACAGCTGCAGACATCAGGAGGAGTTGCTTTTGAAGGAACATGAAGATCTGAAACAGCAAAGGGAAAATTTTGAGAAAGAGTGGGAAGTTTTGGATGAAAAAAGAGTTGAAATTACCATGCAACGAAAGGAAATTGTTGAAGAAAAGGATAAGTTCGAAAAGTTTCGACATTCAGAAGAAGAAAGGTTGAAGAAGGAGGAATCTGCCATGCGAGATTATGTTTGTAGGGAGATGGAATCAATCAGGCTGCAGAAAGAATCATTTGAAGCCTCAATGAAGCATGAGAAGTCAGTTCTATTGGAAGAAGCTCAGAATGAACACATTAAAATGCTTCAAGATTTTGAGCTGCAGAAAATGAATCTTGAAACTGATTTGCAGAATAGGTTTGATCAAAAGCAGAAAGATTTGCAGGAAAGGATTGTTGCATTTGAAGAGGTGAAGGAGAGAGAACTTGCTAATATGAGATGCTCGAAAGAAGATGTTGAGAGGGAAATGGAAGAAATAAGGTCTGCAAGGCTTGCTGTAGAAAGGGAAAAACAGGAAGTTGCAATTAACAGGGATAAGCTGAACGAGCAGCAGCAAGAAATGCGAAAGGATATTGATGAACTGGGTATACTTAGCAGCAGGCTCAAGGACCAGCGGGAACATTTTATCCGTGAAAGACATAGCTTCCTTGAATTTGTTGAGAAGCTTAAGTCTTGTAAGACCTGCGGAGAAATAACGAGGGACTTTGTACTCTCTAACTTCCAACTACCTGATGTGGAGGATAGGGAAATCGTTCCTCTTCCACGACTAGCTGATGAACTCATAAGGAATCATCAAGGTTATTTGGGTGCTTCTGGTGTTAAAAATATCAAGAGATCTCCTGAAGCTTATTCACAGTATCCTGAATCTGCTGGTCGCATGTCTTGGCTTCGCAAATGCACTACCAAGATTTTTAGCATTTCACCAACAAAGAGAAATGAAAGTAAAGCTGAAGGGCCCGGTGAGCTTACCAATAAGGAAGCAGGAGGAAATATTCATGAAAAGGCAGGAGAGCCATCTTTAAGGATTCCAGGTGACTCTATCAATAACCAATTGCTCCAATCTGATAAAATTGGAAAGGTGGATGATCGATCTGGTCCATCCCTTGATCATAGCTACACTGACAGTAAAGTGCAAGAAGTTCCTGAAGATTCTCAGCAGTCAGAGAGGAAGAGTGGTCGCCGCAAACCTGGAAGAAAACCTAAATCTGGACTGAATCGGACACGCTCAGTGAAGGCTGTAGTTGAAGATGCAAAACTATTCCTTGGTGAAAGTCCAGAAGAACCTGAGCCTAGTGAGAGTGTGCAGCCAGATGATATCAGCCATGCTAATGAAGAAAGTGCTGGTGTTTCTACTCATAGTGAGAACAGGGCACGCAATAATGCAAGAAAGCGGCGACGACCACAAGATTCCAAAATTACAGATACCGAGTTGGATGCTGCAGATAGTGAAGGACGTTCTGATAGTGTCACAACTGGTGGGCAAAGGAAGAGGCAACAGACAGCTGCTCAAGGCCTCCAAACCCCAGGGGAAAAAAGATACAATCTCAGGCGACCCAAGCTGTAAGTTCCATTTATTGTATATGTAATTGTCTTAATGATTGCTAGTTTTGGCATTCTATATGTTGTACGATGTTGCTTCTAACATCGTTTGGTGCTTTGACTAGGTTCCAGTATCTCACCCTGTTTAATTGATAGAAAGGGAAGGAGTGACGACCTTTATCTTCTTTGAAAAGTTTTTTTTTTTATTTTTTATTTTTCTAAGTTGCTAAATCTGCTTTTGAGTGTTGGCTGAGCCCTTATTGAAGTGGCTGTTAATTAATTTTGAAATCAACATGGTTTGATCTGCCTTTAAGGGCCTTCTGCAGATCAGATGCTACAACTACCACTCGTGTTTCTTGGGCATCAAAACTCATGTCTGCATGGAATGCAAAGTAGACTCAAGAAATGCGTTAGCTGTTAAAATTATAGGATAAAATCATATCTAGGCCTGAAAATTGCACTCCAACATTTCTCTTAAGTTGCTTCAGTTAGTTCAATTCACTCACACTATTCAGCTGCATATGAATAGTGTTAGAAGTGGAAATATTGTATTAACAAATGGTGAAACAAGAAAATTTTTTGTTTGCATTATTTTTGTTTCTTTTAATTTTTGAAAAAAACATGTTTATTTTTGTTTTTCAATGACAATTTACTAGAAAAACAGAAACAAAAATGTTGCCAAAAATTAAGTTCTATTTTAAAGATGATGTGTTTTCTGGCCTTGTAAGTAAATGTTTGAAGGTCAGTTTTTTTTGTGTTTGTGTTGGATTATGGTGCAGGGACAATTATTATTATTCAGATTTTTGATACAGCACATGCTGAAAAATAAAAGAAGAAAAGCAAAAAATGCATCCACAACATAGAAGGTTACAATAATTTTGCGTCCATCTATTTTAATATGTGGGATTTTTTAGGTGTCAGAGAATGTTGACAGATATTGTAAGCTTCATCATATAACAGGGTACTGTTTTAGTATCTTTAATTGCGTAACATAGAAAGTATCGTTTGTAGAAGATATAATGTTCTGGTTTTCTATTTAACCAGGTTTCGCTTTAATTGGATTGGTCTTGTTTTCCCATCTGGTCTTACGTGATTGTTTTGAATATTATCAAGCTTTATCAAGAGGAAAACATTTGATCATTCTAAGGTTTTATTTAAATGTTTTTGCAGTACAGTCACAGCCAAGGCAGCCCAAGCCTCATCTGATTTGCTGAAGACTAGGCAGGAGCCTGATAGTGGTGTCGTGGAGGGAGGAGTTTCTGATACTGAGAACAGAAGTTCTAATTTAGTGCAGGTCACAACATTGAAAAATGTGGAGATTGTAGAAGAGAAGGTTGTCAGGGTAAAATCCTCCCCATATCATATGTGTTGAGATGCTATGTTATGAGTTTCTTCTGGTCTTTCTGATTCTAAGAAATTTCTGAGCTATACCCCTCCCCTCTCCTTTGTTGCCGTGCAGTTCAAAACAAGTGTGGATGTCGATGACAATGCCAATGCTGCAAAGCCAGTTGGGAGTGTGGATTTGAGTGAAGAAGTTGGTACAGCTGAAAATGGCAATGAAGATCAGAGTGTGAGCTCGATCGATGAAGATGAGGATGACTCTGATGATGAGATAGAACATCCGGGTGAAGTCTCAATAGGAAAGAAAATCTGGACCTTTTTTACCTCATGAAGGCTTCCTCTTTTTTTTTCTCTTGTTTCTTCTGAGACTGGAGGTGGCTCACTCATTGGCTCTGCAAGACATGCTTCAGCTTCAGAGCTTTGCCTTGTGTCTTTAACTTTTTTTTTTACCTGTTGGTTGGATAGGAGTGTTACCTGTCTAGCTAGGAAGTTGATGTGCAAGTGGTTTCAACAATTCCTAGTTCACTTTGTATACTAAATTCTTTATTATGTCTCCACTTGCAAGTATTAGCTGCCGAATCTTTGTTTCATTTTTGACCATTCCATGTTATGAAATTAGTGCAAAGCCTGCTTTTGCCTTTCTCCCTTTACTAAAAATGATATCCTAAAAAACGTTGTTGTGCATGGAGTAGAGCTTTTGTCTCTCCAGCTTGTTTGGTTTGTTTGTTTGTCGTGTGTGTTGTTCTCCAAGGTAACTTGGTCAGGTTCTGAGGGATGGGATGTGTGCTTCTTGGTGTTTAAACTGATCTCCAGACCCTCGAACGAAATGGGATAAGAAAAACAACCCTAAAGGCCCATGTCTCTCTTAGAACGTCAACGTTCTGTTTTGTTTTTTTGGTTTTTTTCAATTTGTTAAAATTTTGTCGGTTGTAGTCAGAGTTTAAGTTGCATGAAATATGTAGTGTACCTGTGATTAAAGGAGGCGACGTGTTGTGTTTTTGTGGGAGTTGCTGATGCAGACGCTCGAGAATGGTGGGTGGATGGTAGAGTTTAGTAGGGTATCATAATGGTCCAAGAGAAAAGATTATTTCAGAATGCAAGATATGAAGGCGGTGGGGATCAGCTCAGCTATGGGTTTGAAAATGGAGGAGAGGAATAGGGTATGACCAGGGCAAAAGAAGTGAGCTAAATGAGACAGGGCAGAGCAGAACAAAGGTGGTGGGCACCCTAAATCTATGAATCACTGTTTTAAAAAGGAGGCACCACCAGAAAGAAAGATGGAAAAGGACGGGTCAGCTTTGAATTAGCCATTAGGTCTGCCAACAGAGTGCAAAAAATAAAACAAGCAGTACAGTCTAGGCTATGCCCTCCTATCCCTAAACAAAGCAAGAAGCTCACGAATTGTGGTCCAGAGTTCAGACCCCAAAACACAAAGCCTCCAAAAACTCCCTCAATTTTAATTACCGTTGCTTCTGGTTTATATTTTTTGGTTCTCCTCAAACACCTAATAGCATGTTTGGTCGGAGGAATGGTTAAGCCATCCCCCCTTCTACTCCTAAAGAACATATATTTTTTTGTTTAGTTCTTACGTGCTTCAAGGAATAGCCATTTTTCTTGAACGGTTATTCCTCAAAATAAGTTAAAACTAAAGGATAACTAATACCAACACCTCCCATGATATTAGCCATTCAGCAGTTAAGGAATAACTTCAAAAAATTATAAAGACTAAAATGTCTTTTATAAGTTTAAAAAATTACATATTATATACTATAAAAAATAATATTTGAATTTTTAAAATTAATTAAAATTATTAATATTTGAACCATAATAATGTTTAAATTATAAATAAAATATTACTGATTAAATTATATATAAAATATTAATATTTAAATTATCAATTATTAATATTATTATAAAAAAGAAAAAAGTTTAAATGATCAATTATATATTATGAAAAATAACATTTTAATTTTAAAAATTAATTAAAATATTTATATTTNAATATTTTCAAATGTTAATGATTAAATTATAAATAAAATATTAATATTTAAATAATTAATTATTAATATTATTATGAAAAGAAAAAAATTTAAATTTATAATAATATATTATAAATATATATTTTAAAATTAAAAATTAATTAAAGTATTAATATTTTAATCATAATATCATCTAAATTATAAATAAAATATTAATATTTAACTGATCGATTATTAGGATTTCAAATTAATTATAAATTATTAATGTTTAAAAATAAAATAAAATATAAATAAACAATCATAATAACATTTAAATTATCAATTAAATATTACTATTTGAAAATATTAATTATTAAAATATTAATATTTAAGTTATAAATTATAAATATTTTAAATAATTAATTATAATAATAATTAAATTTAATAAATTATTAATGATTAAATTATAAATAAAATATTAATATTAAATTATTAATATTTTAATTAAATTCTAGATTATTAATATTTAAAAAGCCTAATAAAAATAAATAGTCATATAAATAACAAAAGATATTTTTGTTTTTTTATTTTTTATTTTAAAATTATTATTATCAACTAAATATTATAATAAATTATAATAATTATTTTTATTCTATTTCATTTGTCATACTTAATAAAATAATAATTATTTTATTTTATTTTTATCTCATTTTATTATCAAATAATTATTATTTATTTTATTTTTATTTATTTTGTCAACCAAACGTAATCTAAAGGGCTCACCGACCGCAAAGCAATGCCAATACCAACGTAGGCTTTGATGGGTGCGGTGCATCTCATCACCTATCCTAGACCGACCTTTGCATGGCCGGGACCTTGTTAGCATGGAGGTCATACTCGTAGGAGAGAAAGAGACAGCAGATTTTCCAAATTAGTCCAAGTATGATTGTGACGTGTCACTCTTAAGTTTTACATATACCGACATTTCTCTCGTGTCGTTTTCTGATAAGGAAATCAATTTGGTTCCTTAAAGGTTTCATTTGGGAAAATTGTCTTTCAACCAATAAGCTAGTTTTTTGTTTGGTACATGTGAACTGGTTTCATGATTAAAGATCATTTAAACTATCAAAGGTTTGATGTAATCTCCGAACTAAACCAAGTTGTTCACTCCATTATGTTGTTACAAACCAAGGTTTCCATTTCAGCACACAGAGTGCATCATGCATGCTTAATTAACCATCCCAGTTTCCAGTTGCCATTTCTTCCCAGGAAAGCTCTGAATCTATATTTGGAGTCTAGGCAGAATCCCCACTGTTTTTAACACAGTTCGATGCTGTTTTGTCCTTTCATACGTCTCTCTGCTTCTGAACAGTACTGTTTCAGAAACCAACCAGCTCAGAAAAGCAAAAGAGATAAAAACCCAACTTTGTCTTGCATGCATTTTCATGCTCTTCTTGTTTGAGCGGACACTGGTCCCCTCCTTCCTGAACCCCTAAGTAATCCTACAACCTTAACCACTCTCTCCAACAATAAATCCCTCAACCACCACTCTCTTTAACCATCTCTGGCAATACATTAAATGAAAAAGTAATAATTATCAGCAATTATTAGTAGTAACACCAGTACCAATAAACCCAAAAGGAGTCTGCGGGGAAGAATCACAAGGGCTGGCAAAGTAGAGCCGTGTAAAGGGCCACTCTTCCTTTCGCTTTCAGCAGTCAAAGCCCCTTCAGTTTCTACTTTCTACTGCTTTTGATCTTGTTATTATTGTCATTACTGTTATTACTTTCTTGGCTTTGAGAACTGTGCTTACATCTTTTGTGTTCTTTCTGCTCTGCTATATTACTTACCTAAAACACACAAGGAAGGAAAGTGCTCAACTTATTCCTTTGCTTCTAATGCTCTCTCCATTTTCCTTTTCCTTTTTCAATTAACCATCTTTTTGTACTTTTCCCTCTCAACATTATCGAACAAGCTTTCTCCAAGGCACACAAGTGGCTTTCGAAGGGGTCCCATACTGGTACTCAAGACCTTTGCAGCTATGTTGATGGCTTGAATGCCCTTTTTCCCTTCTTCTTCTGTCTCTCTTCTTTACCTTGTTTTGGCACTGGAAACTCCTGGAACTTTCGAAAGCCTTGAGCTTTTCATTTTAAAAAGGCCTTGTCTTCTTTTTTAAGCTTGTAGTAACATCTATATCTTTCTTCCTTGCTCTTTTTCAATGACCAACACGTTGCGGTTCGTTTAAGCCTATCTATATTTGTTTTTCGCTTCCTGAGGTTGAAAAGATTGTGCTTTTAACGGTATCCAGTCATGGGGATGCTTATCAGAAGCAATCATTTAACTTTGGCTGTCTGCATTTTGTGTTTGGGTGTTTGGTGCTGTGGCCAAGCAGACAGTGAAGCAGCTCCCATGGAGAAAGCTGAGCAAACTGCTCTGTACTCTGCCGTACAAGGCTTTGTAGGTAATTGGTGGAATGGCTCAGATCTCTATCCAGATCCTTGTGGTTGGACTCCTATACAGGTAATACTTTTTAGTTTTAACCTTTCTTGATAGAATTTACTGTTTCAGAGCTAGTTTCCCATTTACGAATTACCCCTTCTCTTTTTTTCTCCTTCATTGATTGTGCTTGAGATGAAGTTTTGTTTGCACTTCCAAGTTTTTTCATTCAAGAATATTTATAAGCATACATTTTTGTATAGGCAGATATACATTCGGGTATCTTATTTAATGATCTCTTTGTTATAGCAGTTTCCTTTATGTGTGAACCGAAATGATTACTTTAGGCATAACAGTTAAAATGTAGCACGGGGGATGTTTCTCCATTCTGGTTGAAGAATCTGCGATGACATGGTATGTTGTATCAACCCATTACCATTCAAGAGAGCTGGAAAACTCCAGCTTCCACCAGGCTGTTGGTTGTTCCAAAGAACCACTGTATTTTGCATTCAAAAGAAACCAAACAGCATATTGTCACTAGTCAGAGTCAAACCGCATGCAGAAACACTTTCCAGTCAATTTTTTGTTATATTCTTTATATTCTGAAACTATCCTGTACATCACTTACCTTTCAATAAATCGATTTTTGTTGTTAGAAATGATTAGTATTCTTAATTGGTACCATAACCTATGTGACAGATTTGATTAAGTGGTAATATCTTGCTTTGAATTTTAATGCAGGGGGTCTCTTGTGATATCGTTGGTGGCCTATGGTATGTTACTGCTTTGAGCATTGGTCCAGTTCATGACAACTCTCTTGGTTGTGCCACTAATGTGGAATTTAGGCAACAGCTATTCCAGCTTAAGCACCTAAAATCTCTCAGCTTTTTCAATTGTTTCATCTCACCTGGCAGACATCCAATTACCATCCCTGGTGGTAAATGGGACAAACTTGCTGGCAGCTTAGAGTTATTAGAGTTTCGATCCAACCCAGGTCTCACTGGGCAAGTTCCTACTAGCTTTGGCTACCTAACTAGGCTCCAATCTTTAGTCTTACTAGAAAATGGATTAACAGGAGAATTACCAATAAATATTGGCAACTTAACTAACTTGAATCGACTAGTCCTGGCTGGAAATAGGTTCACTGGTCAAATTCCAGATAGTTTTGGAAGTTTAAAGGAGCTGTTAATCTTGGATTTAAGTAGAAATTCGCTCTCAGGCCATATGCCTTTTGCTCTTGGCGGCCTGACTTCACTCTTGAAGCTTGATTTGAGTAACAATCAACTGGAGGGGAAGCTGCTTGGAGAGATTGCTTATCTGAAGAACTTGACCCTTTTGGATTTGAGAAACAACAGGTTTTCAGGTGGATTAACCCAGTCAATTGTAGAGATGCATTCTTTGGAAGAGTTGGTATTATCTAGCAACCCATTAGGTGGAGATCTTATGAGCCTAGAGTGGCAAAGCTTGCAAAATCTGGTCATTTTGGATCTCTCTAATGTGGGCTTGACAGGTGATATTCCTGAGTCCCTTTGTGGATTGAAGATGGTGAGATTTCTGGGTCTTGGTGACAACAATCTCACAGGCGATCTCCCATCAAAGCTAGCATCTCTGCCTAGTCTTAGAGCGCTTTATCTAAATGGGAACAATCTGACAGGAGTGCTTAAATTCTCTGAAGAGTTTTATGGGAAAATGGGGAGGCGCTTTGGGGCTTGGAATAACCCAAATCTCTGCTACCCAGTTGGGTTAATGACAGCAACTAATGTTCCATATGGAGTAAAGCCATGCCAAGGAGGTGTCACTTTGCTTGAGCCCAATTCCAGGGCACAGTTGGGGGATGGGAATTTGAATCAGAATTCCCATTTTATTGCCTCATCGGGATTCTCAAGCTATGGCATTCATGGGCTTTGGCGGTTTTTCTTGGTAGATACATTGATAACAGTACTACTCTTGAATCTTTTCATATAGGTCCTAATTAGAAAAGAAGATGCTAGGCCTGGTAATTGACCCTTTCACATACAACAGCTATGTTCTCTTTCTCTCTCTTGCAACCTAACATCGAGCTAGTATCTTTTCTGTATTACAAATCTTTCATTATCCAATATTGCTAAAAATCCCCTAATTACATGCACAGTTTTGTTTTATGCCTTAGTTGTCAAGTAAGGTAAAGTATAGTACTTGTTGAAGAATTAATACTATTTCCTAAAGTTACGAATATACCTTCTCCCTGGACATTTCTGTCATAGTCTTCTACTTGTCAACCTTAACCAGTAATTCTGATTTTGGTTCCTGATGGCCAAACTAAGTAACAGACTGTAAAGGCAGGGAACTTCTGTAAGCAGAAGATAAATATGAAATTAGGATCTGGGATCCATTTTTTGATTTTTTAGTTGGATTTCCAATGCATGGCAGTTATGACTTTAATACATTGAAAGTGAAGTATGGCTGTATGGGGATAACGGAGGCTTGTAGGCTGTGACCTGCAACTGATCAGCTGCAACAAGGTCAGTACTTTCGTTGGACTTGTAGCCTGTAAACAATGCAGTGGTCTGTGGCTCTTATGTTTAAAGATGATAATGATGATGAGATGAGAACTGCGACCGGTTACATCTTATAATAAAAAAAGTCAGACAAATGGCCAGCTGAGCTCTCTTGGATCTAGGTTGCTTTCTTCTATTGTTCATAGGGCATTCTGAAGCTGACCCAAATTGGATGTTCCTTCACTTGTTTTAGTTCCTTGGACTGATCCCCATGAGAATTCTGTTCTGTTCTGATCTGTTTGAAGACTCTTTCATCTAATCTAAGCCTCTTATTTTCATTCATACACTTCACTTCACATTCAAATCATAAGTAAAATTTCAATTTACTGATTGTGTACAGAATTTAGGATTAAGGGTAGAGATTCAAACCTTGCATGAGCAGTATTGGGCAAAGAAAAAAAAAAGCGTTGTGCATGACTACGTGTAGCAGTTGCCCCAATGCTAAACTGCAGGGAGTTTGTAGATGGGTTTGCATGAGGTAACTTATGTTGTATGGACAAGACTGAAGCCCAATATTCCATCAAAGCTCTACAGAAAAGAACAACCTGGTGTCCTTATCCATTGAAGCAGAAAATGGACTGGGCTTGAAGTAGTCCATAGATACATGTAGTCATCAAGTCAGCAGTCATCAGTATTCCAAATTCATTTTCAGATTTACTCAGCAAACATAATAAAGTCAAAACAAATGACTGCAAATGTATTTTAATCCAAGAAATAAAAAAAAAAAAGAAAGCATAATTGTCTGTGTCTGTAGTATTGACAATATGCTGTGACGAAATATATCAATTTTTCTTGGAGCGGTGGTCTGTAGTCGGCTGAGCCTCCTTCCTCATTGAACAAACTAATTTGGGTGTACCAAAATTTGAACAAGTCAGAAGCAAAGAAAAGTAGAACTTTCCTTTTACACGCTTTGTCCACCGGGGTCAGAAGAGTTGACTCTTAAACCTTGCACGCACATGACTTTTGCCTCAGTTCTGATGTCATTAATTCAACTACAACAACATTCATTCACCTTACGCCAGCCTCTCTTATTTGTTACTACATTTTTTGCTATTGGGATTGGGAGGGGGTAAACTATATATAAAGAACCTGTGCTTTTGTTGTTGTAATTGTTTTTGCTGTGCTTTGTTCTTGATGCTGAATTAACTGTTGTTCGTACAAGGGTTGTGTTTAGCCACCATGGAATCACAACCTCATGCTGGTGCGGTGCTACATTTCTCTTTTGGGGGCCCATTGGCGTGAGTATGGAAGAACAGAGAATGAAAGAAATGTCTTCAACGCGTGCTGCAGATGTTACTTTTTCTTTATGTTTATTTTGGTTTTGCCAATTATGGTATACAACAGGTTGAATCGAATCGGTTTAGGATATATTAAGGTTTCCTTTGACTACACTTTGTAATCCACTCTATATATAGTAAATATGTAACAATCCAAGTTCAATCACTGATCCAGCAGCAATTTGGGTCTAAATCACGTGACCCTCAAAAGCTTTAACTCAAGTTGCTAGTAGGAGTGAACTTGAATTGTTATATAGATCTTAACAATTACATTCTCATTAGATATGGGATGTTGGATATCACAATCTCACACAATACCACTCACTCCAATCCTTAATGTCCTCATCAAGGCCTCATATTCATGAGATCAAGATCTCACTAGAGCAATATGAAAGCTTATATCGGACTGGCGCAGGCTCTGATACCATTTGTAACAATACAAGTCCAACCACTGACCCAACAGTTTTTTAAGTTTAAACCACGTGACCCTCAAAAGTTTAAGCTTAAGTTACTAGTAGTGGTTGGACTTGAATCGTTACAAAATGCTTATTGAGATAATTTTTCTTGACATCAGAACTAGTTTTCTTTTATTGTGTGTTGAATTGATCTCTACTTTAAATTTTTATAAAGAATTTCTCTAAAAGACATATCTCTTTCATTACTGATTATTCAGTTAAGTAATTTATGTTTTCAATTGTAATTATTCAAGACATATCTTTTGAACCTCAATAGATGATACTATATATTGACAAACCCTTGATGACAGCAAAATATATTGAGACATTTCAGATTTTGCAGTGCTGCAGATTTCTTTATGTTTAGTCGACTAACCTTCATTATTTGCCACTATATATTTTCCACTTAATTATCTTTTTGTTCCTTTCTTTCTCTTTATGTTGAGATCCCATGAGAAGCTTACTGACTAGCATTGCCTTTTGTTTAATTTTTTTTTTTCGCATTGCATGTGAGAGAAAGCACAGAATGTGGAACCTGTCTTGGTTTCAAGCCCAAGCCTCCCCTAAATGTTGCAACAGGTATTGAAATTCTAAAGCAAAATCTTGAAAGCTCTACTCTTAATTTTAATTATGTGCATTAGATTTTAGCTTTATCATAACAATCTTGGACATACGCCTCAAATAGGCATAATAATCTGACTATCTACCAATATTTCAAAGGCTGTCACATCCGATTACATACTTGTGGTTGTTGATTTTCTTCCCCATTGAATCCCTAAGGCTTAGAATAGCATCAAACTACAGCTTACATTTGTGGCAAGCAATTCCTCATTTATGTTGGTATCCTGAACTAGGGACATGTTAATTAATTAGCTGCTCCCAAGGGTAAAAGATCAAACCAGTAACAGCTGTTACTGCTCTGCCCTCGCACCTCGCCCCCTCAATCCTCAATCAATGTAGATTTACATGTTTAACACGAGGATTGAGGACTATAAGGTACTGCTACCTCGTGTTACTTCACTTTTTCCATTACTCCTCATCTATAGGTGCCACACACCTACGGATGACCATAGCAGTTATTTCAACGTAAAGAAATTTCTCTACAAACTTGAACTTGTTCATATTTGGTTTTACGTATTGTTACACGAGTTTTAAAAAAAAAAAACAAAAATCAAATAATTATTTAGTGTTATTGTTGTCGATGTTGATTATAGTACTATTCTTTTCGATTCTTTAAATTAAAAACTTTTAAAAATAAGAAGAGTGTTATTAACATTAGAAATTGAAAATAGTTGTACTGGCAACCAAGAATCGCATGTTTTCTCCTTTAATAAATGCAGTCCAAGGTCCCTTTAGGAGATATGAGAAACAGGCATGAGAAAACTGCCTTGTAGTCTTGACACAGATATGGCTAAGCTGACAAGGACCAGAAAGTGCCACAACTTGAAGCATGAGTTGGCTGAATGGACCTTCAAGAAGTAGTCCATCCTCGATCTGGGTTCAGCCAGGGTTGGTGAAATGGACGATCATATGGTGAATTAGCGAAGCAACAACCGCAAGGCCGACAAATGGGAAGAAATTAAAAGAAGAAAAAAAATCTTTAGTTATGGGATCGGTTTTCTTTCACAGCAAGGTCGTGCCATATGGCAAAGAATTCTTTCAAGTGTCAACATAACATAAGGCATCGTGTATTGCATGCTTGGGCAAATGCATCACCATATCTCAAAGTCTCAAGAAAAAACCCACAAAAGTTGACAAAATTAGGAGTTTTTAAGTGCACCCCAAGAAGAGTCTGCTAATACACTCTTTTTAAATGAAAAACTTAATAAAAGAAGCCTTGATCCCCGGTTTTAGCCTCTCTCTCTCAGTGGTGAATGTCGGTCTCATTGGGTCGTCAATTTCCTAATATTTGCCTAATTTTGCGTCCGGGGTTAAGGTTAATCCAACGGTCGTGATCATGCCAATCACGTTGACATTTGACAATTGACACAGGACAATCTCATCTTGAAATGGGGTACCTACCCCACTTGGCCATTCGCCACATGTTCAACACCCCGAGGCTAGTTCAAAGTCTTGACACGGATCTTTCATTAGTTTACTTTAACATGGTCTTATGCCCTGAATGACATGGTCAAGTTCACATAGTTGCACTTCACGAGTTCCTGTTGCGCACCGCAGCTCGATTTGGGATGCTGAGGATGCTTACTCATGGAGGAGACTTTCTTTGATTTTTAACAGAGTAATTGGAAACTCAAGAAGACAAGAAACCATTACTATCTGGGAATTGTATGCCAATTACACATGTCTTATCAATGTCAGCTTCCCCGTCAGGTCTTGATTTCTTGTAAGAGCTTCCCACGCAAGAGATCCCCACCCCACTTGCATTCATTTTTCGCCTTCATTTTCGTCTTTGATCAACTACAAATTTTCCTCCATAATTGCAAAAGATATAATAAATTGAATTCAGGGTCAGAATTGTTAGAATTTCAGCAAATCCATTCCATCCATCCAACGAATTTTCAAGTAGAAAATTTTCAATGTGTTTTTTCTAATATTTTCCTTTGACTGTCCATTATCATCATCATCATCACCATCATGAGGTTAAGAATCTCCTGATCGGCTGACCCTCATGGCCCAATCTACTCTAAATGGCTAAACACAGTACCGGAACGACACCACCGACCTTTCCCCTCCTTTCTTTTTCTCATGTGCTGTAAAACTAGTTCCCGTTATACAAGCTTTGAAGGGTCTGTTTCAGAAACATTGGATATCAAGTGCTCATAGTAATCGCTCTTCTAATTTTTTTTTATCATTATTACTTGAATTAATTTCATAATTAAAAGTGATAGAGAAAGCAATCGGCACAGTGTTTGTGGTTCTCCTTTCACTATCATAAGTAAGAGGGCAAAGGCAGGGTGCCATTGAATTCTGGATTCAGACGCCTCCATCACGTACTCTTCATGGGAGTTGGCATGAACAGTGCCCCCCTAAACCATTGAATTCATTGTCTTTCCCCACATCAAATCACAAATCTTTTCCTTGGGGTTCTTGATTTTTTTGTGAATATAAACAAAAATATACACAGTTACAAACAAGTAAAAGATGAAAGTCATCTGATGCCATGCAGATAAAATTCATCACCAATATCTAAAGTCCATGTATATCTATTTTTCCACCATACTTGCCGTCTATGAAAATCCCAATTTTCTGCGTGTACAAGTAGGCTATCTCTTGTCAACAAATAACATTAATAATGGAAAATATATATGAACAGGATGGTTAGGGCACATAGCCGGCTTTGCAATCCTCCCGATCTTCCTGTTCTTTTCCAGTTCAATTTGCCACAGTTTCTAGGAAAGTCTACCCTGCAATGCTTACCCTTTAAAGAGAAAATACAAGTAGTAACAATTTTATATAAAAACTTGGGTAGCAAGAAATAAGAAATTGAAGGAGATGAGAAGAGGAAGAGAGAAAAAAATACACAAAATAAAGTCCATGCCGGCACCAAATTTCTGTCAATAATAATTTTCCAGACCGTTGACAATCTCAAAAATCAAATTTCAACAGTCTTTAGCGTGTATTTCACTCTCTTCCCTCCTCCCTTAATTTCCTACCCTTTGCTTCCCCAATTGCCACCTTTTTTCTTTCTCCCTTTACTCCTTCACCATATATATAAATACATATAACTTGTCTCCCCGCTCCCAGTAAAAAACTAGAGAAAAACAGCCTTCAAAACTCTTCATCTAAAACCCTACTGCCTCTAGCCTCTAGGCCTAGGCCGAAGCAGTTTCGTTTTCTCTCTTCTTCAATGGCTCCCCCTTTGTCATCGTCACTTTCTTTTCAATCCAAACGAATTTCATGCACGAGGCAGCTTTCCAATATCATCTATGTCAGCTTCCTAATTATGCTTCTTGCTGGCTCTAGTTTTGCCACAAGGCCCGGCGCAACCATGATCATCGACGACAAAGTTTCTATGGCCACTTTGCGGAGAAGGCACGAGACGAGTTTTCAATACCAAGGACAGATGTTCAACTTCTTTCCCAAGGGGACACCTATACCACCTTCTGGTCCTTCGAAAAGACACAACTCTGTCGTCGATTCCACTAAAAACTGAGTACAAACAGACCCTTTTTTTTTTGTAGTTTATAAGTTTTTTTCTTCTTCTTTAAATCTTTTCATATATAGTTCTCTCTTTTTTTTTCTTTAGTTATTAGGATTATCTGTGGCAAAGGGTTCTTTTTTTGGGGGGTGGATTGAATGTGAAGCCTAATGAGATCGGATCAAAAAACAGAGCTGATTTCCCTTTGGGCATTCCGGGGTTTCTTAGCTATACTGTATAGAAAGATTTGTTTGTTGAAATTACTTCTAGTATATTCATTTCAGTATGAATGCAGCTGTATACTTTTGTTGAAATGAATTGAAATTTTGGGATAGAATGATGATCAAATTTTGGATATGATCTGAATCTGTTTTCACATGTTCTTTGCAAGAAGGTTTTGCATAAGTACAGTAGGTATGGATCAAATCAAGGTAATCTGCCTTTCTACTCTCTCTATCTTTCTCCCTGTTTTTGGCTTTGACTTTGGGTCAAGAAAAGCCAGCATTTGGATCTACTTCCAGTACTGTAGGTGATAAAGCTCAGTAATTACCATTCAAATTCAATCAACTTTGCCATCCGTTTAGAGTAGACTTGGGCGCCTTTGGCCCCCGCTTCTTCTGAGTCTTCCCTTCAATGAGGTTTATTCAGGCTAAGTACCTTTTGATCAATGAGACTTTGTCTGCGCCTAACATCCCTGGGTTGTGTGTGTTTCATTTTAGACCAGAACCTCTGTTTTGGACAAAAAGCAGAGCTTCTGAACCAACATGGAACGAAAGCCTGATGACCGCAAATTCAAGAATTCTGATGGGCACTTTCCTTCATTGAAAACTTGGAGTTTGTCCAAAAACAGAATGAGAAAAGCATAAAGAAAAAGAAGCAGGAATTAAGGAGGATGATAATTGATAAGATAAACTATCTCCATTGATTCTCAAATGCTGCCTACTCTTTAATTTTCTCTTTCATTGGGCATATTTGTCACGTCTGACCACCATCAGATATCTTGAAAATTGCCTAACTAACTCGAATCCTATAAAGGACTATATCAATAAAATAAAGAAGAGTACGGACTGCTTCACCTTTGTTTAAGGGAACAGGTAAGAATATGAACCTCCATGGTTCATGCCACACACATTTGCTTGAATTTGGAGACACATTTCAACCACTCTTGTAAACCAGTAATACCAATGTAAATTCTATCAAATTTTAGACACTCCACCTATGGTCAAATGATTTTATGTTAAATGTCATGAGTGGGATCGACGGATGATTTTTATGTTTGTAGGTTTGGTGAGCTTAACTTAAATTGGTAGATAATGAATCAGTCTGTCTTTCACTTTTCATGTGAGTGAAGTGTGAGTAGTAGTGTTGAACCCAAACTTCTCTCAATAATTTCATACTAAGTTGGAGTTATCTTACCTTAAATTGTTATGAATAAAAGAGAGAAGGGTAGGCTAAAATAGCAAGAAACATGATTCTCATTGCCGATGGAGTATCTTTGAACTGACTTTTGGTGTAAATTTTTTTTTGTTAAATGGTGGGTCCAAAATTCCAAATTCATGCATAGAGGTAGCTCATGTCAATGCCATGATAAAAAGAAATAATGGTGGAGTCAAAACGTTTGTTCGATACCCAATTTAATTTTAATTATCCTTTTTCTTGCCATACGCTAGCTGGCTGCTAGAAAAATGATAAGCTATTTTGAACATCTGTTGCTCTGTTCTGGTCTCATTTTGCAATAACTGGATATGTTCTCTGGGAAAGCTCCAAAACACATTAGGAAAAGCAAGCAGGGGCGTTTGTCATCATATTTCTCTACTAGCTACTACTAGATTTTAGCTGTAATTTACAGGCAGGCCTGGCAATTATATTAACAAAGGCAAAGAAAGGTCAAATATATGGTGAGCTGTTGCCAGATTTTGGCCCGAATCTAGATTCACACTTGAGAGTGCAGTGTAGATTATAGACCATTTCGTACCTCCTAGCTAACTTATTTAATCTTTCGTTTATCTCTATTTAAAGTGTGTTATTAACCAGAACTTTTCATTTCTCTGTTAATACTAACTTAGTACTAACTCGTATGTGTATGTGTGTGTGTGTATATATATATATATACACACACATGTGCCATTGAGAGGACAGAAGAAACAGCATGAAAGCAATTATTTAGGCAAAGGGTTATGTAACGTGCGTGCAATTTGCGGCTTCGATGGGAAAAATCCAAATCTCAAAAAGCTGGGAACTAAGATTTCCACGCTTGTTATTATTATTGTATTGAAATGAATCCGAATGCTGTTAAATTTTTTCCCTTCTCATTTCGGGAAAGTAGAATCCCATTGTCCCGTGGAGATGATCACATTGGCAACTAGTCTTCCCACGTGGAGGTTCTGCTTCTGCTTTTTCTCGTTAAATCATGTGGGAAAGTTTGACATGAATCAAACCCTCAAATAATTGATACAATTATCACTCGCTCTTCAATCAAAGCTTGGAGTAGTTTCATCAAGGCATACCTTTGAGAGGCTTGCAATTGAAGGATGCATGTGAAAGTTTTGGATTGAGGTATTCCTCTCCTCTCCCACAAAAAGTCTTTTTCCTCGGATCATCATCCTGCTACAATGCTGCACAACAAACTATACATCCTTTAGTTGGCAAAACTTGAAAAGGATGCAGCTCTTTTTTTTTGGTGTAACTTGTAAGATTCATCCTTCGTTTTCGAGAAAACTATTTCTTTTTGGGCAATTGTTCCAAACCTTTTGGATCAAGATGTGGGAAATTGCCTGTTTCCGGAATTGGATATCTTCCTCACTGGATAGCAAATGTACCAAAATGCTGATGGGTGATGATGGGCTGACTGGGTGGAACCTGAAACTTGAAAGTAAGCAGCTACCCTTTGGGCTAATCAATGAACTTTTAGAAGGCAGCCCAGATGTACTGAGCTGACATGTGTTCATGGACTCGAGCTCAGCTCCCAAGACCAGGGCCCAGGAGCACATTCTTAGACGACTAGACCTCCATTTGTCATTGGTCGCTTCTTTCTTTTATTCATATTTGTTTGATACAACACATGTTCTTCCCCAAGTGAAAAAGGGTATAGTGAGTGCACCTTTCTACAAAAGGAGTGTTTTGGTTTAGCTTAGAGAGACTTAGAAAAGACAAAAGCATAAAGTCATTTTGCATTGGAAGTGGCATTTATACCTTGGGACAACACAATTTTTCTGGAGATGTGAAGCACAATCGTTACTTCCACCATTAGAATAACCAACAAATACAGCAAATTCCATAAGACATGATACGATATGGGGTAATATAATAAGTTGTGCAGGCATCAATTGGAGAAGAACTCGAGCCAGAGAATAAAGCAAAAACCTGACCTTTTCTTTCTGTATGAAAACTGTGAGTCAATCAAGACTGCTCCTGAGTCTTGACCATTTGAGAATCCCAATGGATTGTGGTTTTGCTTTGGCTGTAAGCAAACAACGTCTGATTCACTCTCTTCGATTCAAAATTTGAATTGCAAGAAAGATACCATGTGTACCATTACCTAATAACCAACAGGCTAAAATTACAGCAAAATGGTCCTCCTATTCTTAACAACTTTTGAGGTTGCTGTCAGCTATGAATCTGCTGCAAAGTTTCTACTTGATGAACAACTTTGCCAGGAAACAGTCATCAGATTTCTGGGTTTTCATTCTTTGCATCAAGGCCAAAGTGTAGAACCATCAAAGCTAATAGGATTAAGTGGAGGAAAAGACATTATTTGATTCCTAGAACAATCATTGCCACATGTTAGTAATTGTAAGGGCAGGCTTCCAATTCAAGTATTTGATGATGACAAAGGGGCACGTGTGGAAGTGGAGGCATATGTTTCCAGGGAGGATGGCTCTGTCCCACTCTAATTTACCTGTTTCATAATGATTATGTAAATGTAAATGGAGGTGAATCAATTGCAATTCATGATTTTGAGTTCGCTGGACAGAGAATGGAATAAAAAATTGTTTCCTTCTCAAATAGTTAGCACCTCCAAGGTTGTGTTGGCATTGACATTTCTGTCGAAAAGCTTATATGAAAGTAGCATCTTCTGTTCATTTATCCTACTACTATCATTACTCTTTTCCTTTTTTAGTTTTTCATCATTCATGTAGGAGAGCAGGGATTTACAAGTTTAACACTATGCAATTTAACTTCGAATACCATGAAAACAGGAAACCTTTCTCCTTTCCATTCAAGTGAAAACTGGAACGCTCATCCCAAAACCAGAAGATTAGTCGGAAATGAAAGATCAAATCAAACATAACTTTAAGAGGAGAAACATTTGCAACTTTGTTTCCACTTCCGAAGAAAGAGAAAGAAGCTATACATTGATATACCCCGCCGTAGCCACACCATCTATAACACTATCATGCCAGTACCTTCCACTAGCAAAACGGTTGATTTATATTAGCATGATACTACAAAAACATCCCATTTTTTCCATGATTATGAGGAACAAGGCAAAAAACATGGAGAACCAAACCAGACCTCCACTGACTTCATGGCTTAACAGCAAAATCTAAAGCGTAGTGGATCATGGGATAGCGTCATCAAAACTGAAAACTAAACTCTAAGCAGATAAACACTGAGTTCAGGGCCACCGGTACCATCAGGATTCATCATGTAAAAGGCTTCCGAGTCTTTAGACCCCACAACCCTCTCGAACCTAGCTCTCATGTACATCAGCTCACCCTCGGACCCAGCTCCATTCCCATCGCAATTTCCTGGTAGCACACCAGCTCCCATTGATATTGGCTCCACCGCCTTCAAGACTTTCCACTCCCCCGGTCCGCACGCACGCCTCATTGCGAACCCACATTTCTTACCATTGCAGTAAGTCCTCCAAACAGGCTCCTCTAGCAACTTCAACCCTTTCTTCCCTGTTTTCTTTTCACACTCCAAGGCAATTCTCACCAATCCAGAAGCCATTTCCCGAACTAAAACACTGGTTGGTGTTGCAAGTTCGATTAAAAATGCTGGACTCGACTTTGCTTCTTCTTGAAATGCAAAATGGACGTGACCACGCCGATATCCGAACAGGGTTCCTACAACTCTGGTGCCTAAACCTGAACGGTAGGCTGATCGGTTCTTACCAAACACAGCGAGAGCTGAGCGAAGCTTGGAGACTGCCACAATTGGCAGCTTCTTTCTTGGTGCTGGAACTAAAGAAACTTGACTGGGCACTGGGACTCGGAGCTCCTCTGCTTCCTCACAAAAATGCGAGGAGGAGCTGAAGGTTAGGATTTCTTCCTCGTCATCATCATCTTCGACCTTCTTTTTCCAGTTGAAATATCTCCTGGAGAAAGAGAAAGAAGAATCGTGGGGGCTCTTGGCTGTGATTGTCTTCATATGGGGAAAGGAAAGAAACAATGTTTAGGCAACAAGTAAACTCCTTAT
The DNA here is from genome assembly GCF_000208745.1 of Theobroma cacao. Lineage (NCBI taxonomy): Eukaryota > Viridiplantae > Streptophyta > Magnoliopsida > Malvales > Malvaceae > Theobroma > Theobroma cacao. The sequence continues at coordinate 41,014,268 of NC_030851.1, forward strand.
AGACAACAAGTTTCGGTGCGTGAAGAGAGAAGGAAGTAAAGATAAATAAAGAGATGAGATTTGGAAAGTGGCAATGTGGGGTGGATTTATTCTTTCCTTTGGAATGCCTTTTTTGTCAGCCTTGTGGGTCTAAGTGGGGGACTTGCAAGAGAATCCTGACAAAAGGAAGTTGAGCAGCCCCACCTAACTGTAACAGGAGCAAAGAAATGGGGAAGCTTACAGAGACAATAACTGAGAGAGAAAGAGACAAGAGAGAGGGAAGAAGGGCATGGTTTGGAGATTATTGAAGAATAGTGGGAATCTGAGGAGACAATAGCTTGTGTGATTTCTTTATCATGTGGGGTAGAGAGTGAAAGGGAGGATTGACTGCCGAGTCTGACTCGCATTGGAAACAGTTTTAAAGGCAGGTAAAGCCACACCAACCGTACCCACCACCACCACCCCTACTCTGCCTTTCAGTCCTTTCATGCTCCGTATCACGAGCTCACAACACCCACCGCAGCCCCAATTTCGCTTCTATGCTTCTGCCTATGACCCAACATTAGCCTCCTTCGTGTTTTGTAATCCTTAACATCTTTTTACTATGGAGGACTAGAATTCTTCTTTCTGAATTCCAGAGAATGATTAGTGTGACTGTTGCAAAATATGGTCGACCACCTTATAGATTCACAAGATTCTGGGTTAAAGCTAGCCCCTCTTTTACTTTGTTCCGTGCTGACTGCTGAGGTTCTAAGAATATTCTCATCTCACTCCTTTCGCTTCATTTTAATACTACAAGGAGGTAATATACCACAAATTCCTTTATTACAAGTAAAAAGGGAAAATGATGGAACTCGATGCTGCCAATTTTGCAACTCGCAGATACCAGGTCACAAGGACTACCTGCAGAAAACAAACCAAGGAACCTCATATGATTTGTTATCAGTTGTATACGGTGGAGCATCAATGTCAAAAAATTACTATCTACTCGTAATTTGACAACGAAAACCTTGAGCCAATAAACTTCCTTCCTGTGAAAAGAATGAGCTAAGACAGGCCGCAATTATCTTTTTTATGGTATATGTTTGAAATTTTGAGCTTGGTATAGACCCCCAGGTCAAGGACTGATTGAGAAATTTGTCTCACTCCATTGCATACGCTCCACATGTGCTGCAGACAATCCTTAGGGTCAAACCTGGTTGAATTTCTGATCACCATTATTGAGTCCCATCCACATGAAAATAGTTAGAAAACCGGATGTTTAAGCTTTGTTTTTTCCAATTCATGGGACCAACCCAAATTCACAGATCAACTAATCCGGATCCCATGACTAGAAGCTGATGTTTAACTAACACTACAACAACAAAATATATAATTTCTTGTGTACCAACCACTTTGTATCATGCATGGTTCGCCCTGGACAGCTCGAGCAGAACATAAAAGCATATTCAGGTCAAGATTAAGCAAGAAGCAAGGCATTGAAAGAACAATAAAGCAGCCATTAAGCAAATAGCGCAGAAAGAAGATTTGCAAAATTTCGTCCGTGAGCGATGTATAGATAACCAACCAAAACTTATTTATAATAAAACAAGGTTATTGGTCCCGCCGAAAGATGAAGCAGGAGAAAGAGTTCACAAACCGAAAGAGACGGACCACTGATTAATAATAGTTAAAAAGCCAAGCAGAAAGAGAGGAAAGTCGATATGCTTTGATCAACACCCCACCCGCAACTGGCCTATAATTCCAATCCAAAAAGCTTTCATCCCTGTTTTCTGGAACTGGTGTTTTAAATCCCCAGAGTTTTACCACTTCTTTTCTTCTCTGGCTTTGGACTTTCTAATTAATGTGTTTATCTTATACAGCTTTGCCTTACACTTTGCACAAGCTGTTCAAGGTAGCGGATCATTTGTTTTTTAGTTGTTCCTTTTCAAAGCAAATTTGGAATAAGGTGTTGCTCTTACAAGAATCATCTAGGAATATACAATGTAATCACCAAGAGAAATGAAACTTTAGATTGAGACTCACAAAATACGCATCACTAAAGCCATTTTGCCAAGTCCTTCTAATTAAAAACACTTTAGTCATTCATACTCAGGAAACCTGGATTCATTTGTAAGATGTTCAAAAGAGAAACAGGAATCAGCCAAAATAACTTTGATCAATTATTGGTGAGTACAATGTAGATATGTTGACAGTGCCACCAAGCTCCATGAAAACTAACTCAGAAAAAGCCAACTCAGCTTTGAATACATCTACTCAAATCTTAACCAGGGTTCTTCACCGTACTCGTATGGGGGGTAGGTATTTCAATACTATATATTATAAGTCCACCTTATATGACTCATTGACCATCCAGTCCTAAAACGCATTCCGACGGAAAGGGATTGAAGCCAGATCGTACCATCTTCTCCAATGGCCAAAACAAAGGCTGGGGAAGATTATCCCAATCATACCAATCCCAGCCATGGCACTTGTTTGGCTCCAGGTTTTGTGGCACTTGATTAGGGTCCGCCAACACTGCACGCAGGAAGATGGTAACGTAATGGGCGGGCTTGGGTTCCTCCAGGAAGAGGTTGTTGGTCACTGTTAAGAAGTCTGCTTTACCCATTTCCAACCCGGTCTCCTCCTTCAGCTCTCTAGCACCGCACTCCTCAAAGCTCTCTCCTGCAAGCAATTCGTTTAGTTACTACTAACAATTTCTCAAACATAAAAGAACAAATTAAATTAAAAAAGGAAAACAATTCATTCATTTAAATATGTTGTGAGTTACGGACCAAACTCGAGGTGGCCGCCGGGGAGAGCGAAGGTGGAGTCACCGATGGAGGAGCGGCGGCGCCCCAACAGGACCGAGTTTCCTTTTAACACGAACAATACCACCCCTACTCGTGGTACGGGCTTCGTTTCCGCCATCATCACGACACTGTTTTGCATATTCTCTTTGCTATTCAACAGGTCCAAGCGTCCCGTTTGCTTCTCCTCCAATCCGATTTCCACCGTTGGCGGCGGAAAGTGAAAGCGGCCTTTTATAGGGGGATATTAAATATTTTAAACTTAACGCCGAAGGGGAGGAAGGGACGACGTCGTTTTACTCCGCAGACCGCGCTTTCCCCAGATAGGTGACATTTTCTGGCGTGGCAAAATGCAATTGGACAGCAAGGCCATAGGAAAGCGCTCTATAAAGTTTGAAAACATTGGTTGAAAATTCCTTTTCTTTTCTTTTTTAGCAAGAAACAGAGAAGAATAAAAACAAATTTAGTTATCATAGTAAATGGGATGACAGTATAAAAAATTTCAATTGGGAAGAACGAGTTTTAACTGTGCTCCCCATAAATAATACATTATCAAGAAGAAACCGGTTAAAGTTGATGACAAGAATCGAGTGCCTACTTAGTACTACACCCGGCAATTGCACCATTTCAAGTTTGCAAGGCTGCCTTTATGGAGATATTCTGATATAATTAGTAGGAGCATTACACACTTCATATCAGAAAAATAGAGAGCGAGGTGAACAAAACAAAACCTGTAATCATAGTTTGTCAGAGCAGTGACCACAGTTGTCTTCTATGGTTCCTTTTTCCCACTTAAGAGTCAAGAAACTTATAACACACTGCTTCAGGGGATGCATTCGGATTACTGTAAGATTTTCGAAATGGGAGAACACTATGAGCTCTCGACTTGGCAGATCTCTAGTCCAAAAAGGCCACCTGATTGCTGGTGATAAGATATGGGTTCTCCCAATCAAACCCCAAAGAATGCAGAAGGGGCACCAACATGTAGCATTTCTTATACCTCAGATTTTGAGGAATGCCTCACGCATACCAGATCGTCCAATTTGTTGCCATCCATTTTGTACAGAGAAACACCTTCCATTTGGTTATAATGATCTTGGGCTTCCTTTCTAAGACTCTCAAAAGGCATGATTTCCCATTTGCTGTAATTCGAATGTTTCCTAACCCGACTCATGTCTGAAGACCCTGAAATAGGCCCACTTTTGTCAGGGTCCACGTTGCCCCAAAACTTGCAACTATCAAACTGTCCCAACAGACCAGCTGCACCCCTTTTTAAGTGCAAGGCAGCTGCATGAGCTCTGCTTATCATTTCTCGACTTGGCACATCTGACCAGTCTTGCTTCCTCTTGGCTCTCATAGGAGAATGAATCCTGATAACCTGGAAAGCATATACCATGAATGTCACTCGATGGGATATTGTTTTGAGGCATACGGTGATAAAAATTGGAATTTAAAGCCTTCACAGTATTTTGTAGGGGCAAATATCATACACCAAGGCACTCTAGCAGTTGGTAGTATGCTCTTCCTTGAAGTGGATTATGCCCTTTCCTCGGTGTAGAGAAGTACCTTGTCCTACAAAAAACATTGTGAAAACCATAAGCAAGAAGTTGGGGGAAAAAGCAATAGCAAATCATCATATGTACAAGAAAAAAGACTCAAATTCACCAGGAAAAAAATAACAATAATAATGACTCAGTTGAAAAAGTGTTGGAGAACATATCACTGTTTTTCTACCACATACTCGTAATATTTCAAAGTCAACTTTCATCTTCTTCAAAAATTAACCAGCAATACAAACTTATGGACAGCAACGCTATATAACTAATTTCTGTTTTTCAGAATGCAAACTAGAAAATCTTAAGCATTCTTCTCAGATTGAACTCACAGAATTAAAGACAAAAATTTGTCTACAATACTATATTTAATACATTTAAGCCTCAAATTCAAAACAATTGGAGACAAACTGATAAAAGTAACAAGTAATTTTATATGAAAATCTTAATGTGGGGCACTAGATTCAGAAGAAAAAATAAATCCAACAGAGCTAAGGAGAAATAATAGAAGAATTAACTGACCATTCAGTGTAGCCTGGATCGACAGTGAAACCATATATATCAACAATGTCACACATAGAAAGTGCTAGCTCTATAGATTTCATTCCAGTTCCTTTCGCACCCCTACGTAGAACGATTCCTTGAAAGAGATAAACAGGATTTGGAATGCTCTGTGATGCAAATCAAACAAAATATTTAATTGTGACATGGAAAAACCAACTCATAAATTGAGTATTTGTTTGTGCAATCATCACAAGAAATGATAGTATTACTAAAAGCTACCCTAGCAAGAAACAAAACCAACAGCAAACAATTATAAATAACACTGAAGGTAGCACTCTTAAGAATCGCTGGCGTTTGATCTGATAACTGGTATTAACACTCCAAAATCGCATATGCCATCATAGCGGCCAACTTCAAATTCAGTTCTTTTTTCACTCAACCAGCTACTGAATACAAATAAACATTTTTTATTTCCTGAGATATGGACCCTCACCTTAATCATTGCATTAAAATCCCTATGGGTTACACTCTTGATTATAAGTACCTCATCATCTGCATGAAAAAACAAGCATGTGAGTATTTGTTTCAACATCATAGACGCCAATACATGCATGCATGCATGAAAACATGTTTGCTGATGAGAGCAATAGCAACAAATAACATAAAAGAGATACAGGAGATAGAGAAAACCAACAAAGTCAACCAGGTTAGCCTTGCCTTTTCCCACACTACAACACTGAAAACAAAGTAGAGGCTCATTTAGACACAACTACAAAGCTTATCATGACACCAACAAGTAATTCAAGTTTCATATTGAACTGATGCAGGCACAAAGGATAGCAAATTACATAATGCATCCACAATGAAATAGGAAAATAACAGATCCTATGACTCTCCCAAAGAACACAAATAACACACCACCGGAAAGAACGGTAGCTTTCTTTTTCCCCAATATGTAGAAAGGGAAATGAAAATAAGAGTATGCAAGATAAGATCCAAGACTTTATCAGTAACATTAACATAGACACACTCACCAGATCCATTGACAATCTTAACCATGTTTCGAGCAGCACCCCGTACTACAAGGCGGAAATCCCTCTTCAGACCAACATATTTGGCATATTTCTGTTGAGTGAGTGTTAAGGGAGATAAGCATTTTTTTTAGATTAAATACAAACTGACACCAGAAGAACAAAGACCCAAAGGAATGCCTAGTAGAACATGCATTTACGGAAGAAATTGCCTCAAGGGAGAATTGTTCATGTACTATTCCATTCCTTGAAGTGACATAGGGGAAAAGTAAATATACGGCAAGAAACAATATTGGAGCTATCAGAGAATTGGATTACTCATTTGGTTTTAGTATTAGATTTTCATTTTACCTCATTGACAGGAGCCTCATTGTCTCGAATAACAGCATCATGACTATCAATTTCTTTCCCAAACCTTGTCTTTAAGAGATCACCTGAGTTCCCAACAACCGCACATGTGCGAAACTGCCGTGGATGGAAAGGGGGCTTTGTTGGTAGAAGCAACTTAAGATGTTCTTCACAAAGAGTTCGATTGAAGCACTTATCAGCTCCCCTACAAGCCACAACAAACAAAGTTCACAAACTTACCTAATTCAGAAAAGCATATATTGCACCAAATTCTGTAAAACCAAATCTAAGAATCAGAGAAGATAAACTATAGAGTATTTTTCTAGAAAATCATACAATTGTGCAATCCTTTTTGCCGCATAGTCCAACCACCCATCTGGTCGAGCATCTAGATATTCTCTAGTCAACACTGTCGTCATGTTACGGTACTGCATTCATAAAGACACATCAGTACAAATGATCTCCTCAGGAGGCAAATATAACAAGAAGAAGGATTGGACATTAACCTGTTCCCACAATAGAATGGTATCGCAAACATCATAACTGTACTCCAATGGTTCAAAAACCTTAAACTGCGCATTATACTGCAACCAGAAAAGCATAACAATCAGCATTCAAGGACATTTGAATTGAGAAGAAAATTGAATCATGAAGAGAAAGTAAAGAGAGCCAGACCCAGGTGCTATTTGTGCCTGGAGGAAACTTAAGAACCAATTTGCAATGATCGATAATATGTGCAGTGAGTCCAAGTCCTCTGTTCGCCTACACCAATTCAAGCTCAGTAATATAATCAAAAAATGCACATTTCAGTAACAATATACAATTATCATTAACTAAACAGCCAAACATACAAAAATTCAAAGTAGTTTCCTTCTATTTAGCTAATGATTCAATTGAGCTAATTCTAGATCAAGCAGCATTCAGATTCAACAAAACTAATCCAAGCTTCTTCTTCTTCTTTCGTTCCATTTTCAGCAACATAAACTTAACAACAAAAGTCAAAATATCAAACTACTATCGAAGAATTAAGTATGAAAAGAACTGGGAAAAAGAACAAACCACGCATTGTTGAATGCTGCTCTGAAAGTCTGATAAAATCCTCACTTCCTCGGTGTCGAGATCAGATACCCGCACTTGTTCTTTACTGAGATCTACTTTTTTGTCACTAGGACCTGAGAAGGAAACATCGATTAGGCCAAGATTCGGAAAGAAGTAATAAAGGAAGAATCAACAGTTAACAATTTTCCAAGAAAAGAACCTGCGAAGAAAGAAGATTGGATTCCGAAAACAAGAAGAGAAAAAAATGCAGCAGCGCAAAGGAGAGGGAGAAGCGCGGGTTTCTTGTGAGAGTGATGAGACCTCATTGTTTTCCCACTTGGAATAAATCAGAGGCGCAGAGGTGACGTCGTCCTCTGTTTTTAGAGTAGATTTATCACTTTCTTTTTTTTCTTTCAACTGTTTTTAGTTGACGGGTCTTTGATTTTGAGACCAAATCAGAAAAAGAAACAGGGAGAATGGGCTATGCTAGTAGGTCCAAATTTTAGGAGTCCGAATCCAGCCCAAGACCCAAAGCCCATCGCAAACAAGAGAAAATGAGGGAATTTTTCAACATTTTTCATCTATGAAAGTGTATGATTGATTGATTGATGTCATCACTATTATCCCATTTTAGTTTCATTATTAGTTTTTAATTAGTATTTTATGTGAATTTTGAATTTTTTAATAAAAAATTAGAAAAAATATTCAAGAAAATTGTGGGGATAAATTTTCTTGAAAATAATTGATTGTTTTCATAAAACAACTCTATCTTTTATTAATTAATAGAATCATTATTTTATTATTACAAAATAGCCTTTAATTGATAAAATGAGAAAAAAATATTAAAATAATAATAAAAATTTTAAATATAAACAATTAACTTGACAAAGTAAGAAATTGAGTGTTTAAAATATAGGACAAGTAGGAAGGTGCATTGGTCGTTTCATTTGGAAATGCTTTAAAATCGAATTGTTTAAATCTATCATTGATTACCTATCGACACCGATCAATTGATCGATTGTAAAGGACCTATGGCTTGTCCCAAAGTATAAGTTATAAGCATACTCTACACTTACCATTGTATATAAATCTTGGGATCATTGATCTTTATAAAAAAAAATAAAATTGAATTACTATTTGCAAACATAGCTAAAAAAAGGCAATTGCCTTTTGCCATGTGCAAAGAATGGTGTCACGAGTTAAAACTCTTTATTTAAATATGTGATAGTTCGCATGGTATTTGAGTGAATGATTTTAAGCAAATCAGTTAACAATTCGTTCATATCTTATCAAATATCAACAATAATAACAAATTAAATTAAGACAACGCACATTGAAATCATAGAACATATCGAGTATCATATATGTAACCATTAAAATTAAATAAGAAAAAATATTTTATAAATATGAAAATAAATACAAATGGATCAAGACAGGCTATCGTCAAGCTATAAGGGCAGCCTTAGATAATTCATTACAAATATACCTTTACAAGTGAAACAGTCCAACAATTTATTAACTGCTCACTCTTATAAAAAGTTTACGAGATTTTACAAATATTTTAACAATACTCATTACAATGTTTGAAATAAAAATATTTTTGTTCTGAAAGGTTTTTTTCCTAAAAACTTAACAAGTATTTTTAAACATGTCACAATGAATCGTTATAATGTTTAAAAAGAAAATATTTATTTCATAAATACAAAAGACTCAATCTCTTATACAGTTTTAACCTATTATAATCCAAGACAAAATTGATTCATGACATCTGGCATGTGCTACATTTGCTACAATACAATACAAAACAAAATTACAAGAACCATATCTCTAATGACTCTTTATCTTGCCCACAAACATTTAATGGTGAGGGAAAAACTTGGCTCTCTGTGCATCCCAAAGATCAAAATTCATAGCCACGGCCGCCGGTACCCGATCACATTAACACACGAACGAAAAGGCAAAATGTTGAACAAACGAGGTCACAACCATATATGATTGATCGTAGGAAGTAGCAAAAGTTGATGATAAATCAAAACTTAGTGGAACCCACTGGAAAATTATGATTATATCCTTAGAACAGTAAATGCGATGTCATTTTGGCCGTATTGTGCATACGATTTTGGCCAAATGGGGTTGGACCATTGGAAGGTGGTGCTTGATTGATTTGACATTTTGTGGGACCAAAAGTATTGGGACCATTGAATCTCAATCAGCGGGATCAGATCATCTAGCTCAGCACACATTTGTCCGTTTTAATTCAGCATGACAAGTTGGAAAAAGGGCTTGCTAATTAGCTTATACAAAACAAGCATTCTTGCATTATGGGTAATTTTGATTGCTCATAGTATTGGAGTGAGACAATAGAGCAAGTCGATGGGAATATTTAGATTAGAGTAGAAGAAAGCTGAATTTGTGGGTGAAAAAAGGATCCCCCAGTCCTTTGCATTTTGGGGCTTAAATGATGCTGAAAGGCATCCTATCCATCATAATGACACCCCAACCATTCTTATTTATTATTATTATTAATGAAAATGGTGGGATTATTAAAACTTGGGTTGGTTTTAATGCCAGTAATTTTAATTTTGGACTCTTGCGATAATGATGTTAAATCCAACAGGGACCACATGACATGATCCCACCATTTTTATTATTATTATATACTTTGAATATGAATTAGGAAAAGGAACCACTCATTTTCACCAAAAAGTTTCATAAGCAATCAATGCTTATCTAATCTTTATTTATTTGTTTTCGTTATTGTTAAACGTCATTTGCACAATTAATTTTTTGACAAATAATAAAGTTTAATATAGTAAAAAAGTTCTTCTCATGTAAATGAGTATTTCATTTTTATTTTTATTCAAATAAACTCTTAATTTTAATTGAAAATTATTTAATATTTTATATTATCATGATATATGATATGATGACATAACAGTTTATAGATATATTTAATTTGATAATATAATCAAATTATCACCTCAACTTCTCGAGTCACATGTCACCTAAATAAAAAAATATTAAATTTAGTAATAATTAATTTTCGGTTAGAGTCAAAGATTTATTTGGATACAAATTTAAAGCAAAAATCTAATTTAGATGCTACAAAAGAAGTATAATCATAAAATAAGAAGATACTCCGGGAATCTTACATTTATGAGCGAATCTGATGAAAGTATAATTCCCATTGACATAATAAAACCGAAATGAAAAGAAAAATGAAAAAGTGAACATGGTGACGTGGCCCGGGAGATGGGCACGGTTTCAGTGCTACCAGGAGACCTGAGAAAAACAGGCCGGCAATGTCGCAAGAGATAGCCACGTGTCTGGAATCCTTGGCATCACTTGCGGGTAAAAATTATAGGCCCCACATTAACAGAAATATTCGTACCACTACTGCCCATTTCAAGTTTTTTTAACGGAGATGCTGTTGCTCATTGCTGACTCATAGTATCATAATTCATAGAAACTCATATACATTCACCTCTCCCCCTCCCTCTTCCTCTGCTGCTTCGACTCACTTTTTTTTTTCTCGGTTTCGATTTGGCAGCAAAGCAATGACGGACACGACGGACGATATAGCGGAGGAAATCTCATTTCAGAGCTTCGAGGATGACTGTAAGCTGCTGGGGAATCTGCTCAACGATGTCTTGCAGAGAGAAGTAGGCGGCCAGTTTATGGACAAGCTCGAGAGGAATCGGCTCCTCGCTCAGGTCTGGTTCGGCTGCTCTATATCATCTTTGCCTTTTTCTGTTTCTCTAATTCATTCGTTTATTTGATTTCGTTGCGTGTTTTCTCATTTCTCTTTTGCTGTTTATGAAATAAAACAGAGAGACCAAGGTTACCGTCCGAACAAAATAATTGTTTAAAAATGGAAAAGCAAAAAAAAAAAAAAAAGAATACTGTGTTTATTTTTGTGGTTGCTTTTTTCTTTTTCATCTTGTCGATGGTGTCCTTTTGAGTGTTTCTTCTGCAGATTTCTTTCCTGTTTAATTGTTATTTTCTGCTTTTTTTTAAAAAAAATTTTGCTAATGCTTCTGTTTGGTTGCTTAGAAAGTGGTGGAAAAGAAACGTAAGTGTGGAAGGAAGGTGTGGCAAAGTTACGGTTTACGATGATTTAGTTTGAAAACAAAACCGATAAATCAACTCAGACAAATAACTAATTTGTTTTTCTTCCTAAAAAAAGTCTTTACTAGTATATCTTTTTGTTAGCTCTTTCCTTTATTGTTTTTCTTTTTTGGAGATGTTATTTGATTCTGTTTGATTGCTGAGAAATTATACTCAAACGAGAAGTGGAAAATAAAGGAAGAGGAGAAATTCTATTTTGTACTTTTAGGATACTATATTTATTTACTTGTTTCTGGATAAAAGTTAAATTAACTGAATCAAAGCTTGATTGTCTATTTTCTTTGTGTGCAAGTGCATGTTAGAATTTGACTTTACATTTTCTTTCCTACCATTTTCCACAAAGCAAACAAAGGGAAAAGATTTATTGAGAATGATTTTTTCCTAGTTTTTTGATGTTGTAGAGTGCTTCTAATATGCGGTTGTCCGGGATAGAGGATATGGCAGAGTTGCTAGAGAAGCAGCTAGCATCTGAGATATCGAAGATGACATTAGAGGAAGCCTTGACATTGGCTCGTGCTTTTAGCCATTACCTCAATTTGATGGGAATTGCTGAGACCCATCACAGGTAATGGGATGTAGGTTATCAACTGTTGACATTTCATGAGTTCATTTCACTTGTTAATTTCTAAGGAATAATGCATGTAGAATTGTAGACCCTCTGTTGCACTTGAATTATTTTAAAGTTTTATGTATGTAACTTCAGGTAGATTTTCTTTTTCAACAACTCTGAGTGGTGCGAAAATTTTTTTATGTTAGTTTGTCGTTTCTAATCGAAACTCTGGAAATGGTTTCCTTTCTCAAGCATTTTTCCTCTGCCTTCCTCATTTATTCTGTGAATCAGTGGTGGATGAACTATAAAGGAATAGGCCATGTTAATTTCTAAGTGCCTACTTACAAAAGCATGCATTGCATTTCGGATTTCCGGTAAAAGTAATGCAAACAAATCAGGAGACATACTATATATAAGGTGTCCTGCGTTTTCCTTTTAATGTGATATTATTATTTCTTTTAGTTTTTGCTAATGCAAAACAACTTTATAATAGTTTATATTTTATCAGAAAACTGGAATAACTTAAGACATAATAATTTTGTAGGGTTCGTAAGGGGAGAAATGTTACACATCTATCAAGATCTTGTGATGACATTTTCAACCAGTTGGTTCAGGGTGGCATTTCTCCAAATGACCTTTATAACACTGTTTGCAAGCAGGTGTATTTTCTTCTCATTGCTTTTGGTTTAGTTTTCTTCAAAGCCTTGTTCAGTAATTTATCCAAAGAAAAAAATTGCCTTGTTCAGTTGCCAAATCCAACAATACCAATTAGCAAAGAATATTAAGTATTAGAAGCTTCAACTTCTCAGTGTGTTTCTGAGAGAAGTGTGAAACTCACCTCAGCGAAGCCAAACAAACGTGAGCTTGTCTTACAACTTTAACTAAAAGCTATCAAGTTTACCAATTTCCCCTCATTTTTGTACAAACTATTGAAGAGTAACATAATTGCAATATTAAGACCAGTGATGCCAAAAAGTTGTTCACTTCTTTATTTTTTATCTTAAACTCTAAATTCTTTTTGCTGCAGGAGGTTGAGATTGTTCTTACTGCACATCCCACCCAAATTAACCGACGTACCTTACAATATAAACATATAAGAATTGCTGTAAGTTCCTTAAATGGCTATGCTGAAAATTGTTAATTACTTGAGTCTTGAAATTATGTTAGAGCTATATATCTGAATGTCTGCCTATCTTTCCTTGCAGCATCTGTTAGAATACAATGACCGACCTGATCTTGGTCATGAAGATCGAGAAATGCTAATTGAAGATCTGGTATTTTTCCCCAATGCATTGTTTTTTGACCCCTCTCCAGGAAAATAAAGGGAAATGGGGGTGGGGGGTTGGTGTTTCTACTATTGTGGTGATCATGTGAAAAAATGTCTTCCAGTTTTTGTTTATTTGTTTATTTTTTTAACCACGATTGCTTTTGTCATTTGTAGATGAGAGAGATAACATCTATATGGCAGACTGATGAACTTAGACGCCACAAACCTACTCCTGTAGATGAAGCCAGGGCTGGTATATCACTTTACATATATTAGAAATCGCATGCTTTATTTCTTGTAAAAGATTCTATATGACAATAATATTATTTTTGATCAGGTTTGAACATTGTGGAGCAATCCCTTTGGAAAGCTATACCTCATTACTTACGTCGTGTTAGCAATGCTCTAAAGAAAGTGGGATAGCAATTTTTGTTTTGAAGCTAATAGGCTCTTTGAATATATAGACGATCTTTCTTGGCTTTCTCAGTCTCATTATTTCTTTGCTTCATCAATTTCTTTTACAGCATACAGGAAAGCCACTTCCACTAACATGCACCCCAATAAAGTTTGGTTCTTGGATGGGGGGGGATAGGGATGGAAATCCTAATGTCACAGCAAAGGTGACGCTCTTTACATCCTTTTACTTTCTAGCTCTTTCATGGCTGCTTTAAAACTGGCTTATATGCTAAAAATTGAACGACTCTTTCATTTTGGGAATGCTCTTTGGAACCTCTGTTTTGGAATTTCTAGGTTGATACTTATTCTTTTCTTTTTTGTTGAGATTTCATGTTCCTCTTCCCACCTTGTCTATGTTACAACTATTGATTCCTAGCATTCTCTGAAGAAGTACCTATCTTTATAATTCCATCCAGAATTTCTATTTTCTTCTACTCTGACCAAGTACCTAATGCCTTCATTTTTTTTCTCTTCTTCTCATTGTTTCAGGTAACGAGGGATGTCTCACTTTTGTCTAGGTGGATGGCCATTGATCTGTACATCCGTGAAGTTGATAGCCTTAGATTTGAACTATCCATGAACCAATGCAATGATAGGTTATCCAGATTGGCTCATGAAATTCTAGAAAAAGGTGTGGGCTGTTTGGCAGGTTTATGTTCTTTTCAACCTCAAAACAAGTATTCTAGAATTTTATGGTTCTTATATCAGTTTGATCTTATCTTATGCTAATTGAAGACTACCTACTCTTAGGGGGCTAAAGTCATGCGCATGTAGCTTCGAAAGTGTTAAGATGAACATAAATCTAGTTGGCCTTGATAACCAAATATGTCAATTCGGCACATTGTTTTGAAGATTATTTTTCAAATTCATTGAAAGAAACCTAAACTTGAAGATATAACTGATGTTAGGAACATGCTTTTGATTCTATTCGTGAACTTCTTGGTCATTTCTAGAATGCTTTTGATTCTATTAGATTTTGGATTATAATCTGTTTTAATTTTCTGAATCTCAATCCTTTTACTTCTTCTGAAATCTGAGAGTAGGTTTTGTTTTATCTTCAGAAACCTCATCGGAGGACCTGCATGAGAGTCGGAACCAATCTTTAAGCCGAAGTCAATTCAAGCTTCATGGCCAACAAGCTCCATCCCTTCCTACCCAACTTCCAGCTAGAGCAGATCTACCCGCCTGCACTGGTATATACATAAATAGAAAAGCAAAGTAGTTTTGGTCCTTTTTCACTTTGGGAAATACTCTTGCACCCTTATTTTTGCATATACTTTTGGAGAGTTTTTGGTCTCTCTAATTATTATGATATTTGAGGAGCCCTCCATTAAACATGTGAAACATTGTTCTTTTTTTTTTTTTGTTTCGATCAGACAAATGAATTGCTCTCGAACTGTCCTACAATGTAACGAATTATGTGTTAGGAGTGAAGCCAGAAATTTTCATAGGCAGTGCCAAAGTACATTGTTAGAAATAATGAAAAGTGAAAACTTCAAATAGAAGATAGTTATTTTTGGATTAGAAATGGTATATTGCTATTTCTTTAAGATTGAATCATAATCTGTCTTTTGGAAGGAATAGAATATTATCTAATTATCATCGTTTTCAAGCATGAGCACAAGAATATATGGTATTGAATTACTAGTTGATCGTAACAATCATAAGCATAATAGAAATGAATTAATTATTCATGAAAACTTTTAATTATATACATATTACTTAATTTCAATAAATGAACAAGTATATATATTTAGTTACTTTTTGCTACAAGAGAAGATTACCATGGCACTAGACCTTGTCCATTTCTCTCTTTACCATTTTTACTTGTCTCTAAAGCTGTCTAAAGGATTTCATGTGCTATTATGATTATATGTGTAGAATTTAGATGAGGATGATATACAAAATTAGAAAAGGAACAATACTTTTTGCTTGTCTCTGGCTCTGCTGCTCTAAGATGGAAAATGATTAATCAATCACAAAGGATTTGTGTAGCCGGTAATAAAAATTTTGTTTTTGTGGTGCTGGTGTCGTGGTGGTTTGGGATGCTCTTATAAGATTTATCTTCCTTCTCAGAATTGAGACAAATATTCACATGGGATATGGGGACTAACAAAGTTCAATTTTGTCAGTAACATTTCATGCTATATCTAGTCCTACACAATCCGTTCACAGCTATGAGCCTAGATATTACTTTTCTTTTTCTTTGGTCATGCCATTAATCTATTCCTTTGTTTAGAACTGATACTCTTTCATTGAATAATTTTATCTGACTGTTTATTCATACAGATTACAATGATGGTGGATCTCAGTATCCAAAACTAGAATTCCCCAGGACTGATTACATGCCATTAAGTCGTCAGGTGAGGTCATCCCTCATAGCTTTTGGCTGTTTAAATGGTTCTTTGTTTATCATCATAGCTAACAATTAGTTGAAAATTAACTTTTAGGATGGTCAGGGCTCTTCTAGTTCAGAAATTTCATCGAAGGATTCTAGTGAAAATCTACGCAAATTATTGGCAAATGGAAGTGTTTCTAACTCCAACGGGTCACAATCAGCTGTCACGCCACGGGGTTCTTTCTCCTCTGGTCAGCTTCTAGCTCAGAGGAAATTATTTGCAGAATCTCAGATAGGAAGGTCCAGCTTCCATAAGCTTCTTGAGCCAAGTTCGTCTCTACGTCCTGGAATTGCTCCCTATCGAATCGTTCTTGGAGATGTCAAGGAAAAGGTATTGCTTCTTTTTCGGCTGCCTTTATGAGTTAAATTATGTAATAGCCAAAGTAAAGTTCTGGTTCATGGAGCATGAACCACGTGTATTTATGGCTTGCTCAAAGAGAGCATGTCCCTTTTCTGTTTTGGAAATGCTGATTTAGTTCTTATAGAGGGTATTTAGATTTTAATTTTTGTCTGGCATATGGTCTTGCTCTTAGAATTGAGCTAAAGGCATCAATAACAAGATGGATAAGAAATGATATTTCCTGTTCTATGTATGTTGGAAATGGTGTTAAATAAAATCCGAAAACCTGGAAGATTTAAAATGTTTACGATCGTGTCAATTTTAGTTTTAAGGAAATGGAAACCCTTATGGAGATGCATTTGGCAAAATGTGCTGATGATAATGGCTAAATGACTGAAAAATAATTTGACAGTTTTGGATTTCAATTAATTAGGCTATGATAGGGTTACATCTATCATTTGAAATCGTAAGGCAATAGAAATTTAACACTTTTTGCCAGGTTTGTAGGCTAGGCTGCAAAATTTGATATTTTTGTGAAAATGATCTTTGAAATACCTTATATTTTAGGACCATTACAACAATAGCAGTTGAGGCAGACAATTGCCTCGACTGGCACCGTAAAGGAAAAGCTTATCTGGAATTTCAAGATTATTTCGAGTAGGGAACGAAACAAATTATAATTAAGTGTCATGCTTATTCTGCAGAGCTAGTTTTGCATGTAAAATTAGTGCTGGAGTCATGTTCAGAAGGTGTGAAACAATGATTATGCTCATTACATGTAAGATAATATTGACAGAAAATGAAATGGATTTCATTGAAGGTTTGTAATCTGTCTATTGATAATTTATTTTCACAACTGGTGATCAATTAGTTGTAGTTATTGAAACATGGGCTGTGGAATTTATTTTTTTGGTAAATCGGTCTTTAATATCCACAGTATGATAGTGTGTTTGTGTTCGATGACCTGTAATTTCAGCTCATGAAAACACGAAGACGGCTGGAACTTCTTCTGGAGGATCTTCCCTGTGAATATGATCCTTGGGATTACTATGAAACAACAGATCAACTTCTGGAACCGCTGCTTCTATGTTATGAGTCTCTGGTAATTACTCCAGTTTCCCATGTCCTGCTGTAGGAAGAAAGGTCATGCTGCTGTTAAAATGTATTAATGTGCTTTAATTAAAATTCGCAGCAATCATGCGGGGCCGGGATATTAGCGGATGGTCGGCTTGCTGACCTGATTCGGAGAGTTGTCGCCTTTGGAATGGTGTTAATGAAGCTTGATTTGCGTCAGGTGCATTTTGGTTTCAGTTATATTCTGGGACCTGCTCATGTTTTGTGTTCTAGCTAAACTTTTGTCAATGTACAGGAATCTGGTAGGCACGCTGAAACACTTGATGCAATTACCAGATATTTGGATATGGGTACTTATAGTGAGTGGGATGAAGAAAAGAAACTTGAGTTTTTGACAAAAGAGCTAAAGGGGAAGCGACCACTAGTTCCTCCTACTATAGAGGTAAGGTGTTTCAAAAGTATATTGTAATGTATAGTGGCTAGCCAGGAACTTTGATAGCAGGGGCCGAGGCATGTACGAAATGCATATATACGAACATACTTCTCACAACAGCATCATTGTGACTAAATAAATAAAGTAACCCAAACCCGAAATAACTGAATAAAAATGAATGGATATGTGAGTTAACGTGAACTTGAAATGATTCAAAATTAAACAACTCAAATCTAAAAGTAACTAACTCGAGACAGCTTAGGACCCGAATCCAATTCGACCTGCTTGATTGCCACTTGTAATCATCACAAATAATAACAATAGTAAAGAGAATTTGAATAACCTGCCTACAATCAGTAGTCCTTAAGCGTAAGAACAAAAATATATTGCATAATGCCTCAAAATCAACTCTAGGTGGTTGCAAGGTTTTGATTGTCGAGGTCGTAGGGTGGCTGAAAGCAAACTTGTGCAAAATGTTAGGCTGTTGGTTGGTTGAAGGAAACGGGAATAATCTTGATTCCAAGGCATTTTTTGTCCCAAAAATGTGAACAATAAGGACACATTTCGTTACAAAAGTCAGATTATCATGGTAATATCAGATTACGATATCAATAGATCTTCTTAGATTCTCATTTTTTGTGGGAACATAATATGCCAAGGGAACCCAACATGCCTACTATGTCGAATTCCTTGAACAAGCCAAACTTGGGACACATGGCCAAGCAAACTTGCATGGTTATAGTTCCTTAGACAACCCTCAATCTAGTTTCAAATTTAAGAATAAAAAAGGGTTGTGGGAGGTTGGTTAGTCTTTATACACCTTAATTGATGAGAATGTGAAAGTAGCTACACTGATCCACACGTCTTGCAATTATCATGCACCGCCTCTCCTTAAGGCCTTGATGGTTTTTGCATTGGTGCATACGTCTTAGGGGCGCATTATTTGAGTTTAGAAGATGGTGCCTTCTTTCCTGCAATATTTCAATCAAATGGTAGAACAAAGTCTTTCCTTTCTTATATTTTCCCTTTCGTTTAATTGCTTTAATTAACGTGTAGCTCTTCTTTCAACTGGATATTTTCCAGGTTGCTCCTGATGTTAAAGAAGTGTTAGATACCTTCCGCGTTGCTGCCGAACTAGGAAGTGATTCTCTTGGAGCATATGTGATATCTATGGCATCCAATGTATGATTTACTAAAACTATTCTATCTTTTAAAATATTTTCTAAGATCTGCAGTTGATAGCAGAACCTTTTTTATTTTTCCTTTCGTCATTTAATTTCTTTTGAAGAACTTTGCCTATATTCTTATATGGGACAAAACGAAACACTGTTACCCATACCTCCTGATTGGCAGGCAAGCGATGTCCTTGCTGTGGAGCTTCTGCAGAAAGATGCTCGACTTGCTGTTAGCGGGGAATTAGGGAGACCATGTCCTGGTGGAACGTAAGTTTGCACCTCTTAGAAGTTGATACTCATATGCTCTTAGATATATTCAATGGTATCATATTTTAGAAGTAGGATTGCACAATAATATGTTTGTCTGAATGGATAACTATGATTTCCCCTGGGATTTAAAGTTTTTTTTATCTCGAACTGGTTCTGGTTTTTTGCATCCACTTTCTCTAAATATGATTAAAATTCTGGGCTACTCTTTTATCATGGATGATCCTATATGCTCTTGTAGAGGAGTGGCTGAATGCATAGCTGAAGGTTGTCCCTTTGCATTTCTTTTTTTTTTTTTTTTTGATTGAGAAGAGGGGCCTGGGGATTTGGAGTGGGATGGGAAGCTTTAAATTACAAGATATTTTTGTTTCAGAAGAAATCAGAACCTTTTAAATCACTATTTAATCGCCTGTAGATATTTACTGTGGAAAGAATAATAGATCAATAATAAAGCATTACTGAAGGGGAAAAATGAGAGCTCATCTTACATTGCGGTTTGACACGTTCAGTAATGGGTAAATGATCTAGCACAACTCTGGCACTGTTTATTTTAGACATGTATACATACTTACTACATTTCTCTATCTATATCTTTTGAGAAGGTTGCGTGTGGTTCCCCTGTTTGAAACTGTAAAGGACCTCAGAGGAGCAGGTTCAGTGATCAGAAAATTATTATCAATTGACTGGTATCGGGAGCACATTATAAAGAACCATAATGGGCATCAAGAAGTATGTTGTTTCTATGGCCATTTGTAAGATCTATTTTGAAGTTCTCATTGATCTCTTGTGTTTACAAAGTTATTTTAAACAGGTGATGGTTGGATATTCTGATTCGGGTAAAGATGCTGGGCGCTTCACTGCTGCATGGGAGCTTTACAAAGCCCAAGAGGATGTTGTTGCTGCTTGCAATGAGTTTGGAATCAAAGTTACTCTTTTCCATGGCCGAGGAGGGAGTATTGGTCGTGGTGGTGGTCCAACATACCTTGCCATTCAGTCCCAACCACCTGGTTCTGTAATGGTGAGTTGTCAATTTAGTTGATATCTCAGAAATTTGGTGTTGTGATTGAACTATTAACTTAATACTCCATATTTTTGGAGATAAGCTTGTATTCGAACAATTGAAAGGTAATAAATTACAATAACTTATTTGATTGTCTCTTGTTGTGAATTGTGATGAAGTTACTCTGTCCCTTCAATTTACAGTTTGCTACTTTTTGTTAACTTGGAAAGATGAATTCTTGAGTTCCCGAGTCCTGTTATTCTATTGTCCCAAGGTAGAACTTATGTATTACGCATTGTGTTTCATTGATTTCATAAACTAACACTTGTGGTCTACCATTAACTTTAATGACGTTGAATGTTGTAGCAAAGCCTTTCTGAGCTAAACTTATGTTGCATTGGGATATCTTTGCTATTAGGCATATTTTCTGTGGTTTGTGATTGATAATGCCATTGATGAATTGGCAGGGCACACTTCGCTCGACAGAGCAAGGGGAGATGGTGCAGGCGAAATTTGGTTTGCCACAGACTGCCATTAGACAGCTAGAAATATACACAACTGCTGTGCTCCTCGCAACTCTGCGTCCCCCGCAACCACCTCGAGAACAAAAATGGTGTAATCTCATGGAGGAGATCTCAAAAATCAGTTGCCAGAATTACCGAAGCACAGTGTATGAAAATCCAGATTTCCTTGCCTACTTCCATGAGGCTACACCCCAGGCTGAACTGGGCTTTCTTAACATAGGAAGCCGCCCTACAAGAAGAAAGGCCTCAACAGGAATCGGACATCTTCGAGCTATTCCATGGGTATTTGCATGGACCCAGACCAGATTTGTTCTTCCAGCTTGGCTTGGTGTTGGAGCTGGTTTAAAGGGTGTTTGTGAGAAGGGTCACACAGAGGACTTGAAAGCCATGTACAAAGAATGGCCATTTTTCCAATCTACAATCGACCTTATAGAGATGGTTTTAGGAAAGGCCGATTTTCCAATAGCCAAGCATTACGATGAAGTGCTAGTGTCTGAGAGCAGGCGGGAACTGGGTGCGGAACTTAGGAGGGAGCTGATGATGACAGAAAAGTATGTATTGGTGGTTAGTGGACATGAGAAACTATCTGAGAACAATCGAAGCTTGAGAAGGCTGATAGAGAGCAGGCTCCCGTATCTCAACCCCATGAACATGTTGCAAGTGGAGGTTCTTAGGAGGCTTAGATGTGATGATGATAACAAACAACTTAGAGATGCATTGCAAATTACTATAAATGGAATTGCAGCAGGGATGAGGAACACCGGTTAAGTTAACTCTCATGAGTAGTAGTAATCTTTTGTCTTGGTAGCTGAGTTAATGACTGTACTTGGGGCTATGTTTTTGTGAAAACTAAATTCAGATAGCAACGTGCTTTTGGTCAGTGCAACGGTGAACGCTTTCCCACCTTTCAGTTTGAATCTCTATCATATAGTTTATGCCAGAGTTGCTTTATATTACTGCAATGGCGCCTAATCTGAGAGTTTGCAGTTTGCATCGAGTAGAGATCGCCAATAACCGGATTTCTTATCTCACGATGCCTCCTGCCTTTCTCTGTTGGCTACTTCTTGCTATCGAATTGCCAAAAGTTTATAATTAATTATAGATGATTTGCTTTTCCCAAAATTGAACTCCATGAATGAAAATATACTAGATTCACTATCGAGTTTAATTTGGCCGTTTTAATGACAGTATTAAACACCTCGTGTCATGTTATTTGTTTAGTATATTTAAGATCTTGATATGTTTAATTAACCATATTTTATTTGTATTAGCTTATATAATTGTTAATAATTAAGACTCCTAAACACAAATGGTCAACTTTAAGATTCAATGTCAAAGGGTCTTTAAGATGGATCTAGCTTGAACCCAGCAGTACCTTTATTTTGCCCTGACCAGTAGTATTACTTTGTGTCAAATAAAGCTGCACCCATACTAGCAAATTATTGGAGGCTCCATCAGTAATGTCGTAACGTGCAACAGCTTGTCCCGCTGCAAATTCCTGCAATCATTCTCATCTTTTACATGTCATTTGGGAAAATGAATGCATTAATCTGTCTCGCTTCTCTTTGTCAGTCATCCCTGAATTCGTTAGATCTTCCCCTTCTTTTTGAGGAGGTACTCTTTGTACGTACACTCTCCACAGTGCGTGGAATCTAATGTCTAATTCATTACACATGTATACTTGCCTGGCTTTATGTTTTTGGTGTTCCCTCTTTTTCTCCAGTTTTCTTTTCGATACCCAAGATGTCAAAAGGTTGTTTAAAGGAGATACCATCCCTCCATTTATGGAAGTGAGGTTCAATCAAGTCGGCCTGCAACACCAAGCAACCAGATCAGAGCCACATAACCTTCCTTCCTTTGCCTTAGGTGTAGTGCTGTCCAGCTAATTTTATTTCTGAATCCCTTGATTCAAAGATCGATCTTCATTTTAGTGCTGCTGCCTGCTGATCCATCTTATGGTGACTTATATCATATAGCTAGCTAGCTAGCTAGCTTGTACTACACCGCCTGCCTTGTATGTAATTTGAGTGGGGAGTCACTTCATATCTTTTCCTGGATTCTGACTTCCATTGACAACTGTAAATATATATCTCATTTCCTGCATCTTTTTAGGTGTAAATGCACGATTAACCCAACATTCTTAATCTGTGGCGCTCCCATTAATGCAATCTTGCCTAACTTTTTTATTTGCTGTTTACTTTTACAAAGCCAGGTTCCATTCCATTTCGCTTCCGATGCTGCTGAAAACCAATGATTAATTGGTGCCAAATTCTCTTACTTTTTTCGAGCAACAAGCATGGAGCTGAACAATTTATTCTCTCTGTAACCTAGCTAGCTACCTATATTTGACTCGAAAACTTCCATCCCCAGTCATAATCGTTAACAGAAGCCTGTGTTGGCATGCATGTTTTCGATACCATAAGCCCAAAGAGCATGTTCTGTCAACTACAGAAAGTTGTTACTGTGAAAGCCACTTGTAGGAGCACTTCTTCCGTTGTGTTAATTCATTCGATTTGATTTGATTTCCAACTACCTACATCACCTATTGCAGTTTTGTTGTTCTAATAATTATCAAAGAAGGTGGTTTCAAACTCCAATAAAACATATTTAATTTTAATTAATTAAAAAATGTGTCTTTAAATCTTGAATCTTAAAGTCGTAAGAGTGACGTTAATATAAACCTTATCCAATTTTCCTTTCCGTCCCTGAAATGAGGAAACCTCACCTCTCTAACTCTATTAAGAATGCAGCTCTTACGTCTAGACATAGCTTAACTGTTAGCAAGTATTCTTTTCGATATAATAACACCAATTTTGAACTACACAGCAAGGAGAGAGCAAAACAATGTATGTTGAACTTGATCATTAGCAAACTCCATTCCGAGTCTGCAAGCAACGATTGGGCTGAATGTCCTTCATGTTTGACGATCGATTTGGTTCCTATACGCTAAAGCTGTCAAACAGTTCCATGCCACCAAACAGTTCAATTAAGGATAACAATCTTCGTCTCTTTCAACGAAAAGGCAACGTTTTCATACGAACTTTTGCAAATTGAGGTGACAAATATTGATAGTGGAAAGAGAAATGGAAAGAAATTAATGAAAGTTACTTTAAAACTTGTTCGATTTGAAGGAGAATAAATAAGTTGATGACGTATTTAGTAATCGAATAATTAATTAAACAAACCCAAAATTAACAGCTAATTAATCCTTCTCCGTATGAGTCAAAATCGGTGGGATTTTCCATTCAAATGTACCCTGTCATGTGTCTGAAATCTGAATGCATGACGACATACTAGAGCATCAAATCGATGTCATATTAAGTAAGCCGAAGAAACATATCACACACAATAAATTTGACATTTTGGTTGTTGACAAAAAAGATAGTACGTCGATTAATAAGTTGAGTGTTAGCCAATACACTTGTCGCGTGGGGATTGTCTGGCTACCAGCATTGCCATTGGTGGCGCTGTCATCCACTATTAAATTCATTACCTTTCACATGACGGGGACCATGCATCAACCTGATCATGTACGTATTCTCTTCTTTCCCTTGGGTGCCAACTTACAATATTTTCCAACCGATCATCGTGTATTAGTGTTAGAAATGAAAAATTGACAATTCTATTTCCGCAAGGCAAACGCAACACGATTTAGAGAAGGAATCGAATTAATTTTCCGGGCTTTGAGACCATATTATATGTATCTGATAAGCTCAAACTTGCTTGCTTAGACGACTACTGACTGGTCATCCATGTCCAGCCGTGCTAATAAAACTGATATTCAAACTATGACCGATAATATTCCCACGTCTCCCCATTTCTTGTGAGTTGTGAGTAAAACTCTTGGAACAGGGTTGATGACTTTGTTTGAAAAAGATCGATGCCTATAAAAAACAAAGTTGAGTACTGGTACGAATGAGCATTTTGATTGTGTTGGAGTAGTGCGCATTAGGAAGCTAAGCATTTTATTTTTGCCTTTTTTTCTTTGCACGACAAGATAATCATACGGAATGGAAATGGTATTGCAGATGCATTGTTATTGGAAGGAGTAGTTGATGATGAAGCAGCAGTGTTTTATGGTGTGACAGGAACCGGGACAAGATGCTGAGATGCACTAAAGATACATGGAATCTCATACCTCAACACATGAAATAAGTAGTGATGCTTCACTTTAGTGCAACAATGACTAATTATTTTTGGCATGTCCACGGTTCTATTGCTTGGGATTTCAGTGGAGGCAGCTGGGGGCATACCCTTGGCAATGGACGTTCGCCCGCTGCCTCTTTATATATTAATAGTGTCCTAATTGAAAGCATTTTCGCAAGCCCTGTCTACCTTCTTGGGTTTTTGTTTTTTTCCATTTGATATGTATGACAACTTTTGACTAAGATTAGTAGGATTAAACTGTTGGAACTTAATTTATATATAAGCTTTTATCACTTAATTTGTCTGATTTCCCCAACATAGAAGAGGGTAGAATATATATATATATATATATATATATATATATTAGTTAAGTTGTTAAATTAAATTTTAATTAAAGCAAATGCTCGAACTTGATCACACTTTTAAAATAGGATAAGTTTGAACATATATAATAATAATAATGCGGTCTCACCAATAGCTAGGAACGTACTTGACTTTCAAGTTATGGAGCACTATATATCAACTTATTGTATTGGCAATTTATACTAAGAATTCCATTAAAATAAAACACTACTTACACAATCTTACTTCATCAAGCTCCATTCCCTANGTAATATATATATATATATATATATATATATATATTTAGTTAAGGTTAAATTAAATTTTAATTAAAGCAAATGCTCGAACTTGATCACACTTTTAAAATAGGATAAGTTTGAACATATATAATAATAATAATGCGGTCTCACCAATAGCTAGGAACGTACTTGACTTTCAAGTTATGGAGCACTATATATCAACTTATTGTATTGGCAATTTATACTAAGAATTCCATTAAAATAAAACACTACTTACACAATCTTACTTCATCAAGCTCCATTCCCTAATGATCTCTTCATCTCCCCCAAAATTTGGCTGCAGAAGCCAAATGTGTCCTTCATGGATATTAAATTGTATGAACATAAACATGGAAAACACTAATAACATTGAGATCAAAATGAGGTCGCCAGGTTACTCAAAAGAGACAAAAACCACAACAGGTACCAAGTTAAAGAAGGCGTTTGCTCTGAATGGCCACTAAGATTTTTTTACCAAAAGCTGGAAACTTTCCAGGAAACAGTCAGAAACATTAGTGAAAGTAGGCAAAACAAGGTGATCAAATAAAGAAAGTAACATTGCTTCTTGCACTACTGTACTCTCTCTCTCTCCAAGTCTACGTATCCATGAATATTTTTTTTGCATTGCATTTGTGTCCTTCTCTCTGGTGATTAATTCCCCACTTGTCTTCTTTCCGAATACATGAATGATCCTACAATGGCACCACACATCTAAACCTGGTTGTTGCCAAATTTTGATGGAAAATCTCGCTCTCCAGGAGGAAACTAAATCCATTCAAGAAGAGGTTTGTCTGGGTTTTTTTTTTTAAATTTTTTTCTCCTTTAGGAGTGGCCAAGACCATCCATATACTGCTAGTAATAGATATAGATTGAGGTGGCCAGCTATTGCCTTGTTGAAAATGACTGGGGGTAGACGCCAGCTCAAAGTGATGGGATGAGGTCAGACCTCAAGTTGTTGATAAACATTGAGAGAACATATCCACTTTTTACAGTCTCATCCAAGTTTCAAGCATAAAATGCTCTTTGCTTTCATTGGCCTATCATCATCACCTAGCTTTTTTGGATGGCAATAGAAGCAGGCTGCGATTTAACATCTTCTCCTCATACCCACAATTAATTACTTATAAATTAATGATGGATGGTTCCTGGCCTTTGCTTTGCCTCAAACCTTCTTTATTGATTTACTTACTACTAGCACTATGTATGTTATTTCCTTGAACAAAGTCTTCTTTATGCACAATTTTTTATCCCTTTTATCAATTTTTTAATTTGTTTTTTCAACTTTTTCTTCTTGAAAAGTTATATACTATATTAATTGATTTTATATGTCGGCGGTGAAATATTTAAATTTTACGAACATATTTCACATTTAATATTAGAAATAAACATATGATCGAAATCACAAAAAGATAAATATGTACAATAATAATTATTTATGATATAAATAGAAATGGTTGATGCTAATTACAATATTCTAGTGGAAAAGATGACCTATTGCAAAATGCGAAAGTCATGATGCGCAAGAGACCCACAACTGCTGACTCCTACTATGGTATTCTTCTTTATTGGGATTTGTCTTGCCACGTGCAGTGATCAAATGATGATTAGAATCTGGTCTCTACTTTAATTTATTTTTTCAAAGAGGAAATCTATATTAAGTAATTAAAACAATATAATTTATTGAGTTTTTGACAAAGAAAGTGGCAACAAAGCTGTGCTGGCAGCCTGGCACTTGACCACTTTAGATTCTTATGTAGTTGTTATAATCCAAGGCATGCAATTTTTGGTATTAAAATTAATACATCCTTGTTCTTGGACATGTAATAATATATAGTTGTAAAATATTCATTAATTAGTTAATTAATCATGCTAATAGAATTAGAAAAATCCCATTGAGTAAAGAATCGAAGAATTAGGCCAATCAGACCAACAAGAGAAAAGAGATGATAATTTAATAAATGATATTTAATTAGCGAAGGGGAGAAATGGAGATAATTGAGAAAAGCAAGGCACTAAGACAGTGTTAGTGGAGAGGTGTAAAAGTTGCAACGCGTCTTCCTTAATTTGATGGCAAAGTGGAAAACGATATAAAAAGGAGGAAGGGGTTGCTGCAAAGCAACGACACTTGGCAAATGTACAAGACCCTAATGGGGTGCCAGAGAATCAAATTTGCCGTGGTCTACAGTAAAAAGTTCAAAACATTAAAGTATACAAAGTGGGGAAAGATCATGTACTAGCTACAGCTACCAGATATTTGTATATAGAATCCAAAGTGTGCATGGGATTTGGGAGTAACCCTGGATTGTTTTTTAATTAGTGCATTAATAAAGGTGATTATTAGATATTCATCTAAGTAAGTGCTCTTAATTATTAATTTAATCAGTGACAGTTGTATATGTCTAATCTTGAACTGTTAAAAAGATTTTTTTTACAGTAGTCACAAGATTGGATGCATTGAAAAATATACATCGAGTCTTGATACCTAGAAACCTGCAAAAAAAAAAGAAGAATATTCGAAGAAATTGTCACATAAAATCTTTTTACCGTACAAGTTAATGAAGGGTTTACAATTGAAGATATACATCCATTAATGTTGACATGAAAATTTGAGTTGAATTTGGTATAAAGAAAAGTGGATGGTCATAGTTGGAAGGTGGAGATCAGAGTTGGGATTGAAAATGAGGATGTAAAGTAAGCATCTAAACTTGGCAATTGGAGAGTCTACGAGGATACCTGGCTGATTTTGAAGCAAACAGTAAAAGCAGAATGAATGAGGTTGGAATAGTTATGGAAAGAAATGAATATTTTTCTCAATGTCAAGGCTCTCCTGCAGGATGCTGATTTCATATCCGATATGTCCAAATTATTCCAGGAATTCCATCTATTTCCTTGAGCTGTATTCAAAACCATTGGTGCAGTTTGGTTTCTTTTGTCCATTTTCACCTTTTGTAGATGATGCAATGCAAAGGGAGCTATTGTATATAGCATAGCTAGTGCAGTAATTGAGGGTGAGGATGATCATATGACACGTGTGTTGTTGAGTGATTAGTGTTACATGAATAAGAGAGAGAAAAAGAAACCAAACAAAACAAAAACACAAACAAAAAATAAGATAGCATAGAGGTTTGGAGGATATGTGGAGAGCTGACGGGTCGTTGAGGGAGGGAAGCCAGCAAAAGTCGTCTTTTATAGGAAACACGACACGACACAATCTGGAGCACTACCTCTCTCTCTGAATGGGAGGCTGACACCTGCAAGCACCTCCGCTCTTTTTTCTCCTTGAACGAGCGCCCCAGAGCCCCAGGAAAGAGAAAGGAGATAGATACCTCCCCCTGGCCCCTGTTCATTTCGTACTCCATGAAGTTGAAAGCTAACAAAAACCCAACAAGCAAAATAAAAAATAAAAACATAGGGTTGGGTGGTTGGCTGGTTGGGGTTCTATTATAATCTATTTCACACCCAACACCTCACTTCATGATGATTAAAATCACCACCTACATTATCACACTGTTTTTGCTCTTCATATCAAAATAAATCTACTCTTTATATACTCTGATTTCTCTGCACTATTTATAGTTTTCTTTCAAACCTAGCAACTATTACTAGTCTTCTCTCTTTCTTTCTCATTTCGGATTTTAACTTGAAACTTGAAATCATCTCAATATAACTAGGAAATAACTTGAACTGTGAGTAAACCGATCCTAAAATAACTTAAATCTTGAATTGCTTCAACTTAAAACTTTCAAAAAAAAAGTAATCCAAATGTGTTTATTATGCGTCTATTTTATGGACGGCAAGGCAATTGATATTAAAACGAATCAATTGAACAACATCAAGCTATATAAACGTCCAAGTAATTTTATATGTATATGTACATGGATCTACGTTAACTCATTACATTTTACATTGCACATATCAATCACAAAACAATTTATTTCAATTAAAAATTTTATTTTTAAGAAATTATGAAATGTTTCATAAATTGATTTTTTTTATTCTTAAATTATGGGCGATGACGTGATTTGAGATGGAAGAAATGCTCTCCAAACACGTAGACAAGTGGAAAGGGCAGAGCAATCCACGAATACATCTCCCTTGGACCGCCCAAAACAAACCCTCTTGGCTTAGTATATAGTTTCCTCAGGCTTTGCCCTTACGCCATCAGCCATACCTCAGACTCTATTTCTCGTGTGCTTTCCTCACTTTATTAACTCACATGACTTGTTCTTGCATGTGAGTCGTGATCAGCCCTCTCCGATCCTCCTCCTACTCTTCACCTCTCCACCCAGCTCTCGATCGCCATTACTCTCCTCCTACCATCTTCTTAATTCCTCTAAAAAACCATGATGCCCCCTGAGCAAGAAACTAGCAATATCACCATCCATAATAGTCCGGCCAGCATCATCCTCACAAACAGGACCGAGAACAATGTTTCTGTCCATGCTGAACCATCCGCTTCATCCATCAACGTTGTCCCATGTTTTCAAGAGCCAATCCCTGCCCATCAACAACAAGAACAACAAACTCCACTTCGGATTTCAGTTCTACGCGAATCCTTACGTCCTGTAACTCTTAAGGTTCTGTACACTCTCTAGTCTCTTGCACATTTGGCTAAATATGTGTAACAGTGGCTAATTATGTGTTTACAACTTGTTAATCACATTGCAGTTTGAAGAAGTAGCCTACAGCATCTATTCGAATACCACGGCTAGAAGGTGTTTATCCTCGCAAGAGCCGAAACCCAGAATAAGTGTACTCAACGGTGTTAGCGGTGTTGTTCGACCTGGTGAGCTACTGGCAATGCTTGGCCCGTCCGGTAGCGGTAAAACCACCCTCCTGACAGCCCTTGGAGGTCGTTTAACTGGAAAGCTATCCGGCACCATAACATACAATGGGCGGCCATTTTCTAGCTCCATGAAGCGCAAGACAGGCTTTGTCTCTCAAGATGACGTGTTGTATCCCCACCTCACAGTGTTAGAAACGCTGACTTATGCTGCTTTGTTGAAATTGCCAAAAGAGCTCACCAGGGAAGAGAAAATTGAGCAGGCTGAATTGATCATAGTGGAACTTGGCTTAGTAAGATGCAGGAACAATATAGTGGGTGGGCCTCTTCTTCGGGGGGTGTCGGGTGGGGAACGTAAACGTGTCAGTATTGGCCTGGAGATGTTAGTGAACCCGAGTCTGTTGTTGCTGGATGAGCCCACTTCAGGACTCGACTCCACCACAGCGCAGCGAATTGTAGCTACCTTACGCCGCTTAGCACGCGGTGGCCGGACCGTGATCACCACCATTCACCAGCCCTCAAGTAGGTTGTACAGGATGTTTGATAAGGTGTTGGTGCTATACGAAGGGTGTCCCATTTACTGCGGGCGTGCCGATCAGGCCATGGAGTATTTCAGTTCCATTGGTTTCACACCCGGTTTCAATTTCTTGAACCCTGCTGATTTTCTGCTTGATCTAGCTAATGGTAAGCAACTCTTCCAACTTAAAATTTCTTTTAATTGATAACAGAAATTGCAAAGTGGGGGAGGGATTAGAAGTTGGAATGACCAAACCCAGAACTTGAAAGAATGATTATCTGTCAACTTATTTAATTGATCATTCAATCCATTGCTGCAACCTTACATGCATATTTTCTTTTCTTTTCTTTTTTAAGGTTATTGAATATATTAATTTAAGTTCAAACTAAATCCTTCTTCATATTTTATGTTTTCAATCACTGTCATGATGCTTATGTGCTGTTAATATCAGAAAAGAAAAATGCTAAAGCCCCAGCAACAAAAGTATCATATATAACATGAGATATGACAAAGACAACTCTAAGTTTAGATATCAATGTTGCGTTGGCTTGGGATTTAATCCATTTTCGACCACACGTACACACAACCAACCATTAAAGTAAATAACCTTTTAGCATTTATATGTGTAACTAGGAAATTAATGGTCCCTCTGGCTCAACGATTTTCAGCATTTCTGAACCTAAAGCTACCGTATTGGTGAGGTAACTAACTAAGATAGGTTTTTTTCCCCCTTTTGCAAGAGAAGCCAGCAGCATGTTAACCAGAATGCACTCTAATTGAATAATCAGTCATATATTTTAGCTTTGAGCAACGAAGGCTAATAATTTAAGTCAAAAAGGTTGTCAATTAATTATTTAATTCGGGGTATTTATTTTTGTTTCTTTATCTCTTATATCTTTCTTCTTCTTCTTCTTCTTTTTGACTGGGATTTGCTTATTGATAATTGAAGCTCTACCATTCACTTGATTTCTAATAATAACTTTTTCATCTTTTTGGCCCTTCCCCACTTTGCAATTATTTAGCTTTAGTTATAGTTATATATATATATATACATGGTGGATTTGAATAGTCTAAAAAGTCAACATAAGGACATTATTTTAGAAATGATTGTTCAATCAGAAAAATAATGAACACTAAGCTCTTTTGCCATGTGAAATAATTCATATGGAATGATCTAAAGATTTTTAGCTATTCAGAGGTCTAATAATTTATCTTATCTGATTCCTCTCTGTTTCCTGCTAATTACATGACTGTTTTGGACAAGCAGGTATAGCCCCCGACGTAAAACCGGATGAGCAGCTAGAGTTCCATGGCAGAGTAGACCACCATGATGATCAAAATTCCACTAAACACTACCTAATATTGTCTTACAAGAAGAATATATTCCCTGTATTGAAGGTTGATATTGACAGAAACTTGCATGATTCGTCTTTGTCAACAGTAATATCATCAAAATCAAGTAAGTACAAAAATTATAGTCTGCCAACAGGTGCAGCTGTATGCGATTACCATCAGTGCTTGTGTCAAAATGTGAAAGTTCTCTGCTTGCATGCAGCTGCTTTGTATTTATTTGGCAGTGATCATTAGTTTTCTTACAGGGTGTGAGGTCCGATGGAACACCACCTGGTGGGAACAATTTAAGGTCTTACTGAGAAGGGGTTTACAGGAGAGGAAGCATGAATCCTACTCAGGCCTAAGAATATTTCAGGTCATGTCAGTTTCGATTCTTTCAGGCCTTCTGTGGTGGCATTCTGATGTTTCACACATACAAGACCAGGTATCGATATCATGACCCTGAATTCTTTCCTTCAAGCTCTCCAAAGCATGAAATTTGGCTTGTGGGGGCCGTTTGGTACTGGTAGTAAAGTATATTCACTATTTTTCCAGTAACAGACCCTTGGAAATTTTACCTGGACGTTATGAAATTAAAGGATCTACTGAATTTATATTTTCAATTAGGCTGTGTATCACGATCAATAAACATTGATAACAAAATAAATATTTTTACAGGTGGGACTGCTGTTTTTCTTCTCAATATTCTGGGGTTTTTTCCCTCTGTTCAATGCCATATTCGCATTCCCTCAAGAGCGGCCAATGCTAATCAAAGAGCGAGCCTCGGGGATGTACCGTCTATCCTCATATTACTTTGCCCGAACAGCCGGTGACTTGCCAATGGAGCTTGTTCTTCCAACAATATTTGTTACCGTCACATATTGGATGGGCGGCCTCAAGCCATCACTAGTCACATTTGTACTAACCCTCTTAATCGTACTGTTCAACGTGCTGGTCTCTCAAGGGCTAGGACTGGCACTGGGAGCCATTCTGATGGATGTAAAACAGGGTACAACCTTAGCTTCTGTGACAATGCTTGTGTTTTTATTAGCCGGTGGATACTACATTCAGCACATTCCTCTTTTCATAGCTTGGTTGAAGTACATTTCTTTTAGTCACTTCTGCTATAAGCTGCTGGTGGGGGTGCAGTACTCAGTAAATGAGGTGTACGAGTGTGACATTGGGATGCATTGCAAGATAATGGATTTTCCTGCAATCAAGTATCTTGGTCTTGACAATAAGTTGTGGGATGTCGCTGCTTTGACAATAATGTTAGTGGGATATAGGCTCCTGGCTTATGTGGCTCTAAGAATTGGGCAGCCTCACTGACCATGTCTATCTGTCAATGACTCCTCCAGCAATTTACTTGTTGAAAGTCGAGAAATTGATGAAGATGGTCTGCAATTTGATTGCATAATCATGAATTCTGACAGAATCTGTGATCATTCAAGACATCTCTTGTCACATTATTTTAAGATTCAGGTCATCCTAATGAATTAAAGATTAGCAATTTTGTTGTCTATTTACATGGAACTTGTGCTGGTAAAGTGGGTTAATTATTATAAGAATCTGCTTTCTTAAGCTTTTATCACGGTCTTAGACCAAATATGCCGCATTATCAGAGGAGAATTGGGTAATTAACGGTAAGACAGAAAACATTCTCTCAAAAGAGAGAGTTAAGTTAACCGGTGCTTGGATAACTCCCATCTCTGTAAGATTAAGCTCCCTAAAAGGGGTGAAGCATGCTAATTATTCACCAAAGTTGCTGCTTACTGTACTTGCAATAACTAATTTGATTCTTTTCATAATTTAATGAATGAAATAATTCTTTTCATAATGGAAAATGCGAAACAGCAGCAATTGGCCAAGATGGAATAGAATCAAGACACTTGATAACTATTTCTTCTAATACAAACTATAAATATTAGCTTAAAACAACTTTCAAAAAAAAAAAATATTAGCTTAAAACCAGATAGCAGAACAGGCCATAGAAAAATCAGAAAGAAACAAAACAAAGACATCCCAAGGAATGATCGATTATAAGAGGCCTATCATGTCATCGAGCATGAGATTTTTGAGATGAGAAAAACTTGTCCCAGATTATTCTTGCTTCCCAATTCAATGAAGATTGACATTTATTAAGAAATACTACACATTAAGTTTTTGATCCTTAACTATACAGATTTTTTGTTTTTCTATTTCAAAAGCAAAAGATTAAAAAAAATTAAAAATGAGAAACAAAAAGAGCCTTAAAATTTTTATGATCATGCAGGTATCAATAAAAAATGCAGAACAAATCTTAGTTAGTCATGTCAAGTAGATGGTTAAATGATGCCCTCACGTCCTGATTCAGAGCTTCTTGGCCTTGTTTTAGAAGTTAGAATAAGCATCCATTATTAATGAACAATGAGAGTGAAATATGCCAAAGCAAGGGTATCTGATACAAGCATGAGCATCTCCCCACACCTAGCTCTCCAGCACAAGGTTATTCTATTCTGTAAGCTCCCATCAATCCACCATGCCTCCACTAAGTTGAACTCACTCATCACTGATATTGGTTCCTAAATCTCAACTATAAATTTGAGTTTGTCTTGGTTAATTTGTGCAACAACTGGAGTCCAACAAATTAAGGTAGAGGCACCTCTGGTTAATTTCTGTGGTAGCTAGCAGGACAGGAAAGAGGAATGGCATCACTCAAGGCTGAAAAACCTGTTGGCACTCCATCCTCGGGGTCGGGGCAGGCCAAGAAGGAGCCCACCAAACCCAGCGGCAGTGCACCCAAAGCTCCGATCTCCAAGCCGGCCCCTAAGAAGACAGAGCAGAAGCCTCGGGAGCCTAAAAAGAAGGTACATATTATTCTGTTTATTCACTTCCCATAGCAAATTGATGGATCCACTTTTCCAAGCTTTTGGGAGCTTAGTTCCAATTAATGCACTTTTAATAATCAGTGGCAAGGGACACATGCGTTAATCAATAAATTTTCCACGGTTAATTGATACAAAATTTGTTGCTTTAATTATTATTTTTGTGTGACTGATGTGTCTTAACCTTTCCTTTGGATGAATTGGCAGGCATCGGGAGCAAAGTCAGCAGCTAAAGTAGCCAAGTAGGAATAGGAAGACAAGAGCTTCATGAACAGGGCATGGAGCAGGAACTTAAGTGGTCAGGATGGTGATCATTGTTGGAATTACAAAAAATATTGCAAAGCTCTTGCCTTGTAATTATTTTTATATATATGCATGAATATGTCTCTCTTTTTAAGCTTTACCTAATCAATAAAAAGTTATTCCATATATATATATATATATATATATATATATATATATATATATTAAATTTTCAAAGGGTCTCCTCGTTTCTTCTTTAATCATTATAGATTGAATTTGACATTCAATTTTATTAAAACTATAATTATTCATAACTAGAAAGATTTAATTGAATCATTGAAAATATCTACAAAAGCAATAAAAAACGTTCAATTTTATTAAAATTATAATTATTTTAACTAGAAACATTTAATTGAATCATTGAAAATATCTATAAAGCAATCAAGAAAGTCTTGTTCTTTCTCATTGCCTTTCAAAAAAAAAAAATAATGACAAAATAAACACTCCAACTATGTGGCATATATATACATATTTTTAATTTTGAATTTGAAAAAAAAAAAAGGTTAGAACCTTACTTTTAAGAGAATATGTATCAACCAATTAACCAAATGTTATGATACATTTACGTATGAAATAATCAAAATTTAAATTATGATAAAATAATAATTAAAATTGAAAAAAAAAAAGGGAAAAAAACGAAACTTAAATGTCACACCCACGTTTGTCTCCACCAGCAGCAGCGGGGCAGTGCTTGATTTGAGTACCTTGGACTAATATGATGTGGAGCTGAAGTTGGAACAAGATGGCTGGCTACTAGTAATAATTAACAATGCCATGACTGTTGTTTCTTTTTTTTTTGAAAAACATGCCATGGTCTGTTCTAACGACAGAAATACAAGTTGAGAATGTGTTAGTTTCCATCTCTACGAAATTAAGCAATCAAAAGGCCTTGCTTGAAATTTAGCAAAACAAACAAATAAGGATCGATTTAAAGAAACAAACAAAGCCGAAGAAAAAGAAGAGGTGATGATGATGGAGAAAGACCCTAATTAATTAAGATATATAGCTACCTAGGCACGTAGGTCATTTTAACAGACACGAAAATCCCCCATTATTAATTGCTAGCTCCCCCTCCCCTCCTCTCCCCGGCCGCCCAGGTAAACTTTTTATCACTAATAGGTCTACAAATAATAATAATAATAATAATAATAATAATAGCTTTAATCCCATCAACATTCATTCAAAATTTTGTATGCGTGCTTTTTGTTCTTGTCAATCGCTTCATCTTGATATTAACCTAATTATTCTTTTACAAATTATAATCTTTATATTCTTGCGTAAAATTGAGTTACGAGGACGCTATATATGCTAGAAAATTATTCTAAGCAAAGCATCTGATTCTGTAAAATAATAAGGCTTGAAGTTGCTGTCCAGGTCGGTTAATTATTCCATTTCTTGTCTTCAACTTCCACCATCCACTTATCACCTTCTGCTCAGCGATTCTAATTCCTTTGCCACACTTAAGCACAAGTCTTCTATATATACAGACCATAGAATTAGGGAAGAAAACAACAATATATATCTAGTTTGTTTCTTTTGCTACTTGTCTGGCAATGGCATCACTCAAGGCTGAGAAACCCGTTGGCACGCAACTCTTTGGCCAGGCCAAGA
Source organism: Theobroma cacao (assembly GCF_000208745.1). Classification (NCBI taxonomy): domain Eukaryota; kingdom Viridiplantae; phylum Streptophyta; class Magnoliopsida; order Malvales; family Malvaceae; genus Theobroma; species Theobroma cacao. The sequence continues at coordinate 41,051,298 of NC_030851.1, forward strand.
AGGAACCTGCCAAGGCCAGTGATGGTGCCTCCAAACCCGCAGCCAAAAAGGGCGTTGCTCAAAAGCCTCAGCAACCTAGTAAGAAGAAGAAGGTATATATATTATCAGGCCATAACAAAAAATACGCTTTTTTATTTTATACTATCTATCCCTTTTCATGAATGAATACCATTAATCATCCTATGCTTGATTTATGCTTCATCTGCAGGGCAAAGGTGGGAAAGCAGCAAGCAAGCACTAGCTGCCTGGCAACTCAAGTGCAGATTTTCTTATGATTAGAGATCCTGGATATCTAGATGTTATTACTACTTATTTATGTTATGACTTATGAGCAGGGGAAGTTGATAATTTAGGGTTCTTGTAAGTTACAGTTTGACAAGATTGCGCTAATGAAATAATATAGCATCGGGAAGGGAATGAATTTATAGTAGCACCATCAACTTTTTTATTTTTTGGAACACCATCAACTAATTAAAGATTAAAATTTCAGTTAAAAAAATGATACTTAACCTATTTAAAAGGTCATTATGGAATTGTTTCAACATATACATGTCACGGACTTAAGTTTTCAATCTAAAAAACATGCTTAATAAGTTAAACAAGACTCATATTTATATACCTGAAATCCATTCCATCTTTTATTGATATATATGATTGGAACATTCATATAGCCTTTGATGCATGCCTCATGTCTCTCCGAGTACTTTCTGTCTCTCATCTTGCTTCCATTTCATCAATTTTCAAGTTTCACCTTGTTGTTATATATATAAAGTTAAAACTGGAACAAAAAGAAAGAGACAAGCATATATAATAGGACGGCGTATCTACAATCTAACATATTATATTGTTAGTGGGATTCAGCTTGACACTTCTTCCTTGAGCAAAACAAGGGAGAAACAAATGTGCTGCTGGACCTTCTACAACTGTAGCCCCCAGCATGATAACCTCACCTTTAAAACAGAATATTAAATATGGTACAGGCCTAGCCGAATATTACATACGGGCCTTCAAAACTATAGCAATGCAATGCAATGCAATGTTGAGTTTTCCACCATTTTAGCCCCAAATTTTTAAGAGATGGCTACCTGCCTACATTCTATGGTAATATACCCATTCTCCCACAATCCTCCCACAATTGATGCCAAGTAACCTCTTCACCAACGACACGAGAAAGAGGGGGAAAATAAGCATGGTAAAGATTATCTATAAAGTAAATATATTTCCATTGTGATATGCACATGTACATTTGGTAGTATATGCCTTTCGGGGCTGACAGATGAGCAATGGTCAAATGGCTAGAAAGGGCTGACACTATGAGCCAATTTCAACATGAATTCAGGTACAAGGCGTCTTCTTGGAGGAGCCACTGCATCTCTTGCAAGGGCATCTTCATCACCAGCATGTATGATGGCAACAAGGTCTTCAAACATCTCATCTCTGCCACCTCTCATGGGATCCTGAATAATATGTCGGCCAAATATATAACATGTAAATATTTCTCCTCAGTGAAAGTGACATATCAATGGCAAAAGATCCTGAGATCTGAGGCTTATGTGTATAGACAATTGCAAACTTAACAAGACAAGTTGGTGCTCAATAGAAGATAACATACAAATCATGCATTCCTTTCTGCTCTTAGGTCTAGGCTAAACAAGTCTTCCCCATCCTTAAAACCCTCATTCCTAAACTCCAGAACATTTTACTAGAAACTAAAGGACCTCAAACATTTTTTAAAACTAAACGGGCTCTTACTCAGTTTAAAGGACCAAACATATCAAGAGGATATACATCTAATGTCAGCAAAGTCTGCAGAGAAAGCGCACTGGTACATCTAACACACAAAGCATTGTTACATCTTCCATTACCTGAAGAAACAAATCCGTGTGAGTCTTTCCATCATACAATACGGATTCTGCTTTCCCTCCAAGTCTTTGAAGAGTATCAGCAAAATTTTTACTGCATGGGAAGCATGTTATAAGAAGTTTGTATAAATCACTTGGAACATTTGAATAAGTTAAGGCCTAACCATGCAACAATTATTACTCCAAAAGCATCTCAATACCGCTGAGAATGACAAAACAGTAACCTGATCTAACATTCATAATCCACAAAATTGACAATTAATTATGCAATCATGTAATTCATCAAAGAGGAGATTTAAACCTGGCATCTGAAGGAATGGAATAATCTCCAGTCCCATGAAAAAGAATGATAGGAGGAAGGAGAGAAACAGCATGCTTAATGTTCAAGTCCTGTACCAATACTTCAGGAGAGAATCGACGCATAGAATCTTCCCCCTCCATAATGCTATATGAAAATGCAAAGACATTTGTTCAAATTAGGGAAAAAGCAGATAATAGGGCAAAACAAGGTTTCGTGTATGTAACTTAAAATGAAAGTACTGACCTTAAAAAAATCGAACGGTATAAACCCCGACTATGGAAGTGATCTATAAGGTTAAAAAGATTGTACCTGTTGGGGAATGTTAATGATAATTGAGCATCACAGAATCAGCACAAAAAGGGAACTACTTTTATTACATAAAAATTTGCTTGAATATATATTAAGAGTGAAATTTTGAAACCAAAAACTATTCAATTTTTACTACTAAAGTTATATTCATCATCAACTTAAATTTCAGGAACATAAGGAAAAAAATTGAGCTGTATTGTTAGAATGCCCATGTCCATTACGTGCTGAAAAGAAAATTTCCAATGGCATGAAATTTTTAATAAATATTTACCCTCCAGACAAACCAAAATAAGCCTTTATCTGGGACACACTCCAAGAAACACTGTTGCCTTCACCAGCCTCTTTGATTGCCTGCTCAACAAGTGAACAAGCAGCGATATGTGCACCAGCTGACTGTCCCATAAGATAAATCCTGGCAAGACAAAGCATGAACAGAATACTAAATATAATGAACTGAATTAAAATGGAAATGTTACTAATCCCATGACCCATACCTGTTGGGATCACCTCCATATTCAGCAATATTATTGCAAACAAATGAGATACCTTGAGAAGCGTCCTTCACCATTTCACTTATTGTGCCTTGTGGAAAATTTCTGCATGCAGATTCCAATTATCAGAAGTAGGAAGGTTACACACTTGAAGCATAAATTCAAACAAAAATTAGCTACAGAGAGGTGTCATCCCAGAGCAGTATCAAGGGACTGATTCTTATAACATCCAAATATCATCACACCACATAAAGTGGTCATATTGTACTAATCCAACAGTAAAAAATTATTATCCAAGTAATTACATATTGTGCAATACATAAATTTTTAGTTCAAAATCCTTCATCAAAATATAACTTGCCAACTTTGATGAAAAATGGAGATTATAGTCATTTTAGAGATAAAAACACAAATGCTACTTATCATGAACAATAAAAAACAAATGCAGCCTTTTAAATGTGTTCAGAGTGCATCAAAATTCTTTCAGATGCCAATACCATTACAAAGTAAGTGTAACAGTTCCCAGTTAGATATTTTCCTTGCTAAACGGTACCCTAACCACCTTCAAGTTTTCAAAAGAAAGAAACTAGGAAAGAGCAAAGGGCCAAAGAAGGGGGAAAAGGAAAAGAAACGAAAGAAAAAAAACAGGCATATATTCTTTCAATTTTCAACAGACTTTCTCCAGATCCAATGAAATCCAATGATTCATATGAAGATGATAGCTGGTCAAGAAAAGTTAAATTCAAATTTGAGAACAAAAGATATTTGTAAAGGAAGACAAAAGGCAACAGTAAAGTCAATAAAAATGAATTACAGGTAAGGCATTCGCAAGAAGTTTGAGGGGGGACCAAGTGAAAATAAGATAATGAAATTGTATTATAAGATCATCGCATGCCCAAATAGACAAATAACTGCCCCACCAAGAACTTTAAAACTAAACAAACCAAGAAAAAATCAGTAAATAACATCTACTAAGACATGAGCCCCGCTGGTGATAAAAGATGAGAACAGGTTACATTTTGCAGTTACCAAATCACGAAGGTTTCTACATGTAATTGTTGAAATGCTTAAAAGGCTAGCTTATAACAGTAGTTATGATACAGTTATAAATTCTCTTTAGCATATGATATGGAGGTCAAAGTATAATTTATAAATTAATCAAGAATTATAATTAAGTATTAATCCAGCAAAGTACTGTCATGTTCTATGACAGAACGTTGCCTTAAAGGGATATATTTCACCTGTAGTCTATGCATGCCACCATGATGTCTCTTTCTGACAACTGTTGACCTAAAAGAGAACCCCATGCTTTATAGCTGCATCAAGAAAAAAAAAAAACTCCATGAAACAGATCAAGGATAGCAAGCACAAATCAAAAGAGGAGCCAAAAAGGGTATAAATATAACGACAGAAAGAGTAGCCATAAAAGTGATCAGAATCTGCTTTGGAAACGGTAAAGAAAAAGGAGAAATGATTAGTATGTACTTCCCCATCTGTTTATGTCAATTACTTATCATCTACGAATAGTTCAGGTATCTTTCAGTTCGATCACACAACAAAATAGAAGCTTTAATCTTCCAATAAAATTAAAAGGGAGCTAGCTGCTGGTACATCAAAAATTTCTATGACATGTCCAAACATACAACGTCCAAATACAACAAATCACTCACCCAATTATCCAGGCTCCACCAGTTATGAAAGCTACCACTGGTTTTGGCCCTTGGCTGCCTTTAGGTAAATAAAGATCAAGCCTGCAAACAAAATTTAAGCTCTCATGACTGAAATTCTAATATAATTGCAATGATATACATATTAAATGCTTGGAATGCACAAGAAATTGACAAAGACCACCAACTTTACCTATTTCTTGGCTGTTCACCATATATTATGCTCCTACGGACCTGTCTGGAGAAGAAGTAGTAATAACCAACTGCAAAAGACGAGTAGGCTTGTTATGCTTTTTCAGATCCATAAGTTAAATATAAACTGATGAGAGATGTCATACAAGACAGTGTCAAAAATTAAGACTTTGTTTGGTTGTTACTTTTGCTGCTTGCTTTTTGCCATTTTCCTTTTGCTTCCAAAAATATTGCTATAAAGCAAAATCATAATTGATGAGAAATGACCAAATGACTAAAATCAAACATTAATTCTAACATGATCATTCTATATATATGTAAAATCATGCATTCTTTATTCAAAATATTTACAATTTTAGTTTTTAATTCATCAAATATATTGTTTAATTTTGTGGGCAAATGAATTTTTTGCTTTTTACGACTAGAAGCAAAAAGCAAGTAGCAAAAGCAACAATCAAATGGCACTCAGTAATAGATGAATAGGAAATATATGGTTGACTTTTTCCAATGATCCAGTTAACAACATGGACCTTGAATAAAACCCGGCATGAGTAACAGTGCATAACAACCAAGGGCAAGAAATCTTGTGATCCATCTGTAGCCTACCCTGAAAATAATCAATGATCAGGAAAAATCTCGTAGAAAAGTTAAACGTAAAAGTGATATAAGCATCTCAAATAACAGTAGAATACAAAAAGAAAATTCTGAGTCCTTGAGCAACATATAGACAATAAAAAGATACTGATCTTAAAGTTTAAAGCCTCACAAATTGATACTTCTTCTCTTCTCTTTTTACTAACTCTAATTAATTGAGTTTGTTACATAATTATATCCTCTTAGGGAACTCATTAATATTCTTTTCAAATTAATCAAAATTCTATTTGCACTCCAGCACATACCTTGCACAGCCTACAACTGTTCTGTTCCTACATCTGCTCTAGTCAGCCAACAATTCATTTTTAGATATTCCCAATGAATTTACCATTAATACTATTTTAAGTTGAATTTCAGCTTATGGATCCCCATTCACTTTTGTCCTTGCTAAACATTACCGTACCAAAAGATAGATTCTTTTCTTTTGGGGGGGCAAGAAGACATTGATTTCCAATCTCTAACCATTTGTTTCATAATTCACTAGCAACATACACACGTATGTGTGTAAAAGGAAATGGAAAGTGTTTCTGAAAATATAAAATAAATTCTTTTTTTTAGAAAACAAAAAAGGAAACTAGTGAATGGGCAATTGTTGAGTAAGTGGGAGGTAAAATGAATATTATTCTGTAATTTTATTTATCAAATTAGTAGTATATACAAACATGATTCTTGCTGCATGCACAATTAGCTAAAGAATATAAGGTTTCTGTTAGATGAAGATGCTAAATTTATCATTGAAAACTTTGAATGGTTCTTAATTAATAAAGTAGATTTAAAGCTTCTTTAATAATCATTAGCTTTAGATTTCTCAACATAGGATAGTTGAATGCATCAGGAGCAAAACCAACTACAGAATTTTGTCTCAGGGTCATAGTACAGAAACCTCCACATAAATGGCCATCAATAAATATCATAAAATCTCACAGATGAGCTATTGACTCCTCATCCAATAAGTTACATCCTTTACTGCTCAAGGAATTGGCTGCAGCACATTCCCAACCCCAATTAGTCAGTAAAAGGAAAACAGCAACATAATCCAAGACAGTTATGAAAAGCAAGGGGGCCATTAAAACCGAATATTTGTTCCTTCTTTCCCCATTTTTAAGTCAAAATAGGAGTAGCAAAAGATTTTAGCACTATTCCCTATCATCAGATCATCCAATTCTTATTAATTTTTCAGACACCAACACAATGTACCACATTAAACCACTCTTATGAAAGCTAAAGATGGATCTCAGGGAACAATCCTTAAGCACAACAAAAAAGCATTTCCTGGAACATATGGAACAAACATCCGTGCCTCTCAATCAATCAAATATCAACTCTCCCAATATAAGAAAGATCAATCCACGAAAACAAGAAATACTACTTGACTGTCAATCCATCAAAACAACATTCTTTTAACATAAACATACAAGTAGTCCAAAGAAAAATGAAAAATATCATTAAAAAGAGAGCAATTTCACAACAAAAGAAGGGTACCCGAGATATCTTAGAAGTTTCAAACTTAAGCGAGTGATGAGAAACGTCTCGGCAGCAGCATGGCCGACTTCCCGGCTTATAGACTGGCGGGGACTCTCATCAGCTAGCAAAGCAAGCGAGCTATCGCTGGCAGTCCGGCGCCGCCTCTGCTGATAGTTGATGAAGGCATTAGAGTTGTTAACATTGCTTGTGCTGTTGTAACTTGAAGCTCTAGGTAGAAGAGGCTTAATGGGAATAGCCTTTTCAGTGTCGAATTGTGAAGAAATGAGGAGGCTCGTTGATGGGTCAGGATCGATCTCAGCTTTCAGCAGCATTGTGGCTGCCGATGCAGAGGACGGATGGTTTGATATGGGCAAGATTGGAGATGGCATTATATTTCTCCTTCTTGTTGGATTTTTGTTTCCTCACTTTGGTTTTTGGGAAGTTTGAGGATTAATCTTGGATTCGTTTCCGGTAGCGAACCTAGCGCTGTCTTTTGCTGTCCAATTCAAAATGTTTGTTGGTTTAATTGTTCATGAGGTTGTTACAAGAAGCAAAGACTTTGGTGTCCCGGAAAATTGGGAAAACATGGGATTCGACAATACTACTAGTACCAATCAAGATTGAAGAGGAGATATGTTGACCAAAACCCGGGCTGGGCAGGGCAGGGCCAGGCAGTCCCCCGGCGGACAGAAATTGGTCGGAGGGAGGAATGATAAAAGGAGAGATGGAGGGGCACAGAGCAGGTGTGTTGCCGGTTTCAGGCTATAGGCTATAGCCCCATTCTGGTTTGCCACATGGACGCATCCATTATTAATAAATATTTTTATCAGCAGCAGTTTTTGGAATTTGATCTCGTACGATTTGAACATTTGGAAGTTGGAATTGGTCCTTGTCTTTATTTGCCCTTTTAGACTTCCACGCCCCAAACTCTTCCCTGTTAAATAAATTATTTTATTAAATAAAATTAAAATATTAAATATAATTATGACGAATATATTTACCTATAAAATGTTTGTTAAATATATATAATAAATGAGTCATGAATGATAAGAATACACTATTAATTAAATAAATGTATTTTAAATAAGTTAAACAAATTAGATGTGAAATTTTTATGTCTAAATAATGTGGACAAGATTATTCTAAATTCAAACTTACTTTTTAACCTGATGTGGTGTACAAAATTACTAGTGGTTTGACAAAATGTGGTATACAAATAATTAGACGGCACCTATGCAGAGGCGGAGCCTCCGTATAGGATGGAGGGCCATTGCCCCCAAACATTTTTAAAATTTTTTATAAGTTTTCATAATGATTTCTTAAAATAATTTTTTATTTAATAATTAATATAAATAAACAATAATAAAATAATTTTATTTACTTGATTCAGTTTTAAAGTTTGTTTTATTTTTTAATTTATATTATTATTTATTTATTTTTATTTTATTTACTTATATATTCTAAATCTCTATAGATTTTTTTTTACAAATTTGTACAAACCATCAATCACATTCTTTTTTTTTTCTTTTTTATTATGTTATATGTGGATTTCATATTTTATTTATCATTTTCTTCTTCTGTCTGTTATGTGAATTTTATTTTTTATAATTTTAATTTTTAAAATAAATAAATTATTATATAATTTTCAAATATAAATTATAATGTTGCGCTGTTATTTAAAATTTTCAATATATCATTTTTTTATTTAGAATAATCAATTCATTCTAACATGTATATTATAAATTTTAAGTAATAAAAATATACATACAAATTGATAGAATGAAATACTTGTATTTCTTTTGTTACAATTTTATTTATTATATGTATTTTTAATGACTCTCAAAATAATTTTTTATTTAATAATTAGTTTTATTCTTCAAATTGTTTGATAGAATTAGAGTCATTATAATTAGCATATTGTTAGTTAAATCTAATAAATAAATTCTAAACTAATATATTAAGCCTATCAAATTTAAAAAAAAAATAAAAGTCTACTAATCTAACCGATTAAATGTTAATATAAATATAAACTTATTATAACATATTATATCTTAACAATCCAACATAATAGTTTATCATAACATATTATATTTCAATAGTTAAATCCAATAACCTAAAATGTTAATTAGCAACTTAAGAAATAAATAAAAACAAGAAGAGAGGTAGAATACAAAAAGTAAAAAAAATAATTTATTTGAGTTTAAAAAATTATTTTTCCTTTCACTTTTGCTCATAAAGATGCAAAGTGCAAAAGAAATTTCTTTTATACTTCCATTCAATCATATATATATATATATATAAATGACATCATCATCATTATTAATGTATATTTTTTTATATATCAAAATTTTTTTAATTTTTATTTAATTTTTTAAATTAATAATAATTAAATAATATATAAAACTTTTAAAAAATATTTGATATCTCTTTTTATTTGATCCTTTTCAAAATTGATTTTAGCTCCGCCTTGCACCTAAGGATTGGTTTGTCGGGAAATGATCATTGGCTGGAAGGGGGTGGGGGGTTTCTTTGGATTTAGGAGCAAATAATGTGGGGATGGATTGTCCTTAATGTCGGGGTTCAATTTCTTAGGCCTCGTTGAAGTTGGGCTTGCTTACAGTGAGAAGGTTGTGGTGGAAAAAGGCCAATATTTACCGATGCATGAGCAAAGGGTTGCTGATGGCTTCTGCTTCCACTCAAGTGAATGAATAAAGGGGATATACAAGGTATCCAGACCTTCATCTCCCTTCATTTGTTTCTTTCCAAACTTGACCTACACCTTTTGCTGCTTTTGTTTGTTCATATTAACTTCTCCCATACTCCAAATCCCACCTTTTCTGTCGTATTAGAATCCCATCTTGAACTCAATATTTTTCTAAATTTTAAAATAAGATACTCTTAAACAAGATTAATTTAAATTATAATATAATATCTTTCTCAATTGTATATAAAAATTGTTAATTTCGACACTTTTATTATTTTCACGTTTTTCATTTCTCTCAAAATGTTTATTAAATTAATGATAATTTCTGAAATAATTAAATATACACTCAAGTAATTAAACTGATGAAACTATTGTATGTGCTTGCCAAATTAATCCAGAGGATCATCAAGTAATTAAAATGTTGACAGCCATCCATGTGTTAATTACCTGTTGGGAGGGGAGATACGTTATTGGAGGAATTAGAAGAGAGAAAAGATAAGGTATATAAAATGAATTAATCATGGCATTGCCGTTGGGCTAATGCATGCTTAGTCTGCATGCCATTAAGCCATAAGATAAGGTTTGAAGTTCCTGCTATACCTTGCTTGTCCAATTTTCCACCCTCCTCTAGCAGTTCACGTTGAATGCCGTTCTACGTATCTGATATGCAATGCTGTGTCGTAGAAAACTTTGTTTGATGATGGGAAACGTAGACTAAGCGATTACTTTAAATTAAAAACTTGTAATGATCAAATCCAGCTCATCATCCTCTGCTCTGCTTGTTTAGTATTCCTACACGAAACTAACTTTAAGTCACACCGACATCAACGAGGAGGAGTAAATTGTATTATTAGTCAATGATTTTTTATAATATTTCATTTTCATAGCGAAAAAAATAATAGTACTGCAATTACTCTACATATTGATGAGAATTAATTAACACTGTTGACCACCGTTGATGTTTATTGACCATAAAGAGATGAATAAAGGAAAGATTAGGCCATAAGTTATTCACATCTTGGGAGATAACCTTTAGGATTAAATATTGAACAAATGGAAAACGACCAAACATTAATTACTTGTTTCAATTCTTTTCCCATGTTTAGAGGATAGCTGAAATAACATACCATGGATCTTTTGCATAAATATTTTGCATCGTGCCATGGGAATGAGGTGCATGATTCTACGCAGGCAATGTTGAATCCTTACAGCCGAAAATTGCATACCGTAATGGTGTAGTATTATCTTTGTAATATGATAATAAAGAAGCTAATTTTTTTAAAAAAATTAAATAATATATTCATCACATAAGAAATCGAATTACAATTTGATTCAAGTATGATATTTTCAATTTCGAAAATAACAATACCTACATCAAAAAAAAAAAAAAAAAAAACACTATACAATTCACTGGTATTCACTTGCCTCCTTATTTCCTGCCAGTTGCCCTCCAAACAAAAACAGCCCCTTAACTTTCCAACAAACAAAAAAGAGCTAATTGAGACCACACAAAACAACTAATTGAAAGGAATCATATGTACATAGCAATAAACAGTATTAGATTAGATTTACCCATTTGTATCATAATATTCTTTTCAAGATTGCGATTCTTAGACATCTAAGTCAGAAGAATTTCAATCACTTACCATAAATGATCCGAAAATTAGAGAGTAATATATACTTGAATATGTTAATAAAAAATTCAAAGATCAACACTGGACATATCGAATTCATTCGTTTAGCTACATATCATATATATACATTTGTATCAATCTTTTCCATCTATTTCTATTCCCTTTCCAAATCCTTGCACAGCATTTTTGGTTACCAACACGTTTGATAGAATTGGAATCAACCAGCCATTTCAAAACCAAGGGGCTGACGATGGTGGAGGTGATTGTGTACATGAAAGATGCAAAGCAAGAGCATGTACTTGGCAAATATCCCGGGTGGCCTGGGTCTACTTTGTTGTACCAAGCGTGATTTGTGAAGGTAGAACAAAGGCTAGAATTTTTTATGATCTTTTAAAAGTATTGTTTCTCAAGTATATGCCCCCCCCATCAATGAATCATATGGAAGGGATAGGATATCAATCCAATTCTTAAAGTAGACAAGATGGGAATTTTCCGTTAAAAGTATAGGATATTCCCTAGCTAGCTCCTTTGTTCTTGCATTTACCACCAAAGTTAAGGTTGTTCTGGCGTAATAGTAGTCCAGAATCGTATGCTTGGAATCATCTTCACATGCTTTGGAAGGTTGAACCAAACATTGTACACTCAAATTAAAGGTGAAATAAAAAACCAGAAAGAAAGAAAGAAAGAAAGCAGTTGGAGAATTAGCAGGTATATATTGAATGATGGATGCGTGGTAATCAGAGTGTAAAATTCAAGACAGGCATCTCATTCTCGAAACCATATGCATGCAAAAGAAGCGATGATGGTTGAGGTTGTGCTCATGCAAACCTTATAGACTTTTAATTAGAATGAAATTAAGTAAATTAAGTTTCAAACTTAATTCTCTTTCCAAACAATTTAGACAAATTAAAAGAAAAGATGAAAAAAGAGAGGAGAGGAGTAACAACAAAAGTAAAAGCAATCGAAATCATTAACGTGGCTTTGAGGCCTTATGATTAAACACGGTCATTGGTCATAGATTGTGGGGTCAAAGGATTCTGTGCAACAGAGAAAATGAGATGATAATGTAATTAATATGAAGAGGAAAGGAGGGTGTGAGGTGGGCTTGGGTTGGGTAGCTGCAAGGGCGCACCCAAAAATGCTAATCTGAATCAGATCATCATTTTCATGGCTTGTCATTGGCTCGGTTGACCTTAAGGCTTTAGATTTCCTGTCTACCTTTTCTTTCCCCTTTTAACTCAATGTGTTGTAAAGTGAACATATGCATGCTTTTTTCTCATTTTAACCATGGAAGCTTTCTATTTTCACCAACATCAAACTTCCTTCATCTCCACATTCATGACTCGTGGGCTCAGTTCAAAATTCTGCTCAACCCTGACACGGCTTGTTTTCGGGCTGCTTTAGGAAAGAAAACGCGTGGTTTGAATGATTCTGTTGAATTAATATCAGGTGCAAAGGATTCTTAACGTGGCTTAGCCAAACTATTGTTGCTGCCTTATGGAAAACTAAGAATGTGTAAAGTGAAAACTTGAAAAGATGTATCCAAAGAAGAGAGAGATGGAATGGAGAAGCGTATCTTTGAGTCAGCCACCTTGGGCACGCTGTCAATTTTCCACAACTGCAGTGTTGATTTTGCAATCCATGTCTGCAAACAAAGAAAGTAAAGAGAGAGAAAGAAAGAGAGAGAAGAATGGCTTGAGATTCTGGAAATTGTAGTTTCTGGTGGGATGGGAGGTCTCATTTTGACAAGTTGTGCGGAGAATGGGAATAGAACAATGGAACCTTTCTTCTTCTTTCACAAGAACCACCAACTGCTGCTAGAATTAATAGCAGCCTGGCAATATCTAATTATGCCATACGCTTTTGGGTACATTATTTCTGCAATAATGTACGCAAAGGAATGTTATACACTCTCCTAGCTTCTCATAAGTACATCTTAAATGGGAATGATATCCATTTACTTTATCCTGAGGAATAGTCCCACCCAGAATTGAGATCACATAACCGCGTACGTAAAGTTGATTGGTTTCCGGTACTAGTTAATTAGAGCTAATTGATCACGATATCTGAAACACAAGCATCCTAAACCTGGAAATAAATTAACAAGCACTGCAGCTTAATCCAACTATAACCTTTCTTCCCAAACAATGATGTCGATGGAAAACGTCCTACCACGCTGTCTGTGTCTGGTATATCGTCACTGCTGCATCTTTACTGACAGAGCAAAAGAAAAAAAAAAAATAAAGGCATTGGCATTGCAGCAATAAGCCTACAAATCAAGCAGTCAAAGACTGACAGTGACATCTATATTGATCAGTAATCCATCAGTGACAGATTCGTTTGTATAAGTTTAATACATCCTAAGTTGTCTCAGTTTAATATTTCAGTCTGGAATCACCAATTTCTTATTCGAGTGGTGCCTGGAAATAATTGAAACTTTTGGTTATCCTGAATTAGTGGAAATCAGGTTGGTCTAATAAGAAGTCTCCTTTGTGTAAGCTTCATTTTTCACAAATGAGCAGTTCTTGACTTACCAAAGAGACCCTGATTCTTGTAAATGACAAATTATGGCTTGTACAGGATCACTGTTCACGAATATTTTTGAATTCTGTATGGTCCCACTGCCATCCACTTTAACTTCCCACTCTGTCTATATCTTCATAAGAAGATGCTAGCCCAAGCAACAATTGATTTCATCTGGTGGCGGTTTGGTCATTTTCCGGCGAAGATGACCACCCCTACATCTTTCAACCTACAATATCAAGTGGACGAGGCATAGGATATAAGGGCAAGGATATTTTAGAATGTGCTCTCAAGCATCGGTACGGGCACATCGATCATATTCCTTTTCCTCTCCATAAATAATGTCTTCAAGGGCTGCCATTAAACACTCACTCGGCTCCCTACATCTTCTGCCACCACTTTTTCTGCTCTCACAAGATTTGCTTCAAGAGAGAAAGATGGTCAAGTTCTCTAAGCAGTTCGAAGGGCAGCTTGTCCCCGAATGGAAGGAAGCTTTTGTTGATTACTGGCAACTCAAAATGGACCTCAAGAAAATCCATCTCCTTAACACCACTAACAGCAACACTGCCTCCAATACTCAAACTACTTCTTTAGCCAATAACCTCTTATCTTCCATAGGGAACTTCTCGTGTTTTGGTCGCCAACGTAGAGACCATGGTGTCATTCAAGTACTCTTTCCCTCCCTGATCTCTCTTTTCACATGACAGTTTCTGTTTCTTGTTTTCCTATCTTTTCAATGATAATAATCAAGCTGACAGGCGAGAATTAATTAACGTGGCGTTTCGCTGTGGACAGGTTCATAAAAGACTCGCAGCTTCCGCTAGCAAAGGAGATCTCTATGAGACAGAATTGCTAGAGCAGTTTGCTGATACTGATGCTGCGAAAGAATTCTTTGCATGTTTGGACATGCAGCTTAACAAAGTGAACCAGTTTTATAAAACAAAGGAGAAAGAGTTCCTGGAAAGAGGAGAGTCTTTGAAGAAACAAATGGAGATTCTCATTGAGCTCAAAACTATTCTCCAGCAACAGCAGCGCAGCAAAGGAGCTTCTGCACAGGACTCCAAGGAGGACGCCTCCATTTCATGCACTATCTCATGTGGTATGTCATATTTGACTCATTCTCTCTATTTCGATGCATCTGAAATGTAAAGCAAAATACTACTACCATGTACTTCAGCTTTGACCTGTTATACCAAAAAAATTCATTTGGCTCGAATGACTTTTGTTTATAAGAGAAACACATTTCCTTTTCCTCGCATCCATCCATGTAATACTGCATCTATTGGTTTCGCATGCTTTTTCATGAATGCTAGACTGTATGGAAAGGACAACAACAGAAAAAAGATCAAAGCTAGAAAACGTTTTCAAGTCCTACAATTTCTTTGAATCCTGTTTACAGAAATGATATGCAGTAAGTGAGTCACTTTAGGCAGGACTGAACCGATAAAAAAGCAGTGAAATTATTATTGATTCATGACCTTTTAAATGTACAACTCGTCTCTGTTTCCTTGTATGCAGAGGAGGATTCTGTTAAGGACAGAACAGACCAAGAACAATTGCAAGACAGCTGCACAGATGAATTGGATAGAAATGATGTGTCCTTTTCAGACTCTCCGAGATCAGATGAGATGGGAAAATCAATAAGAATGAAAAGAGAGGATGGAAGATTAAGAACACTCTCAGGTCGTGTTTTCAGTTGCCAGGGAAAGAACTTACGAATAAACATTCCTCTGACAACACCATCTCGTACCTTCTCAGCTATCAGTTACGTACTTTGGGACGATTTAGTCAACCAGTCTTCAAAGAACTGTGGACCTGAAGGAACTAAGCTGCATATCAACAAGACAAAGTTGCATCATGCAGAGAAGATGATAAAAGGAGCTTTCGTAGAGCTCTATAAAGCATTGGGTTATCTCAAAACTTACAGGTATTATCATCAGAACTCAACATGTCGAAGACACTCCTATTGTATTACTGAGCTCAAAATGAGAACGAGATTCTTACGTTTGCTCTTTTGCAATTATGATTTTCAGGCACTTGAACATGCTTGCTTTCATAAAAATTCTGAAGAAGTTTGACAAAGTAAGTAAAGGACTTTTTAGAGTTCTGCAGATATTCCATTTCAATTTACGTAACTAAAGACGAATTCTCTTGTCTCCGAATGGCGCTTTCAGGTTACTGGAAAACAAGTTCTTCCCATTTATCTTAAAGTTGTTGAGAGTTCATATTTCAACAGCTCAGACAAGGTAAATAACTGAAGCAGAAAAACTACCAAGTAAAAGTATCAGATGCCTATTAGGCATAGGTCTGCTACGGAAAATATTCTCATGAATGTTTTGATGTTTGCCACTAGCTATCCGTTCATCTGATTATTTACCGACAATATTAAGTGGCTATTGATCCTGTAACGTGTGTCTATGCAAAGCATATCTGAGATTTATGTAAAATCAAACATGGATATGCTTGTCTGGCATTTATACCTGATCAGTAAAACTTTGTTCACCTGTTAAATTTGCTTATTGGTCTCGGAAATGACAGGTAATGAAATTAGCAGATGAAGTTGAGGATCTATTTATCAAACATTTTGCTGAGGAAGATCGCAGAAAGGGTATGAAATATCTTAGACCACGTCAACGTAAAGAATCACATGCTGTAACCTTCTTCATTGGTGAGTTCCTTGCAACTTCTGCAAAACTAGGATTAACAGCAAATAAAGTAGTTTCTCTGGAAAAAGGAAAATAACAAACAACACTGTAAAGTGATATTTTCCATTAACCAATGCTTTTGGTGGAAAGCTTTCTAGCATGCTCACTTTGCGAAAATATAGGTTTTAGAGAAGCAAAAGCATGGCCATGGACCCATTAGGGCACTAGATACAAATGAAGGCAGTGTCACTTTTTTTGGGTGGACAAACATGCACAGTTTCATGCTAGACCATAATCATGCTTCCGACAAATTTGACCGTACAGGGATTCAACCTTTAAACGAGACCATTAACACCTGCAGCAAGCACTATTCAGTTTCCAGTGTGCCTAGCAATGTACATCGCATCTTGCTTGGACACTTCTAAATCTAGGACTGATCTCTATGATCATGTTGTGCACAACAGCTAGTCCCAAAAATATTTCATACTAAATTTGCCCTTTACTTTGTCCAGAAATCCATAAGGTTTCGACATCCATTTGCATGTTTATTGACAAGTGCTTTTCTTTGTGCATAAAGACTAGAATCTAGATGATATCTAGTATATTTCCACTATACCAGATCCAGACATCCCCGGTTACACTAAAGAGCTTAAATATCAATGGAACAAATTTTTTACGCTTTACGTTCTGTAGTTTTAATGCAACACTTCTTATCCCAGATTACCTAGGCTGAATTAGAATTGAATGAATGTGTTTAAACATACTCAGGACTCTTCACTGGGTGTTTCGTTGCCCTTCTTGCTGGATATATCATTATGGCTCATCTCACCGGGATGTACAGAAGACAACCAGATTCAATCTATATGGAAACAGCCTACCCTGTATTTAGGCAAGTAGCACTGAGTTTCATTCTGGGCAACATATTTTATGATATAGAGTTCTTATCACTCCCATAAACTGTACAACGGCAGTTCATCTGATCAATTCTCTCTCTGCAGCATGTTCAGCCTGTTGTTCCTACACTTCTTTCTGTATGGTTGCAACATTTTCTTGTGGAGAAAAGCTCGCATCAATTACAGCTTCATCTTTGAGCTAGCTCCCACCAAGGAGCTTAAGTATAGAGATGTTTTCTTAATCTGTACCACTTCATTGACAGCGGTTGTGGGAATCATGTTTGTTCACTTGTCACTGCTTACAAAAGGGTATTCATTCACCCAGGTTCAAGCAATCCCAGGTCTCCTGTTATTGGTAATTCCCAAACTTATGGCACTTCTTTGGAGGCCCATATGATGGGCCAGTCATGTTGCAGAAGTTTCTAACTTTCTTTTCTATGTGCAGATGTTCTTATTATTGCTAGTCTGCCCCTTCAATATCTTCTACCAATCAAGTCGATATTGTTTCCTTCGTGTGATACGGAACATAATTTTATCACCTCTCTACAAGGTACTTTGTTATTAGGGTAGTGAAACCAAACCGTTTCAAGTTTGAGAAATATGAAAATCTAACTCTTAATGTAAGGACAAAACTAGTTTCCTAACAAATTACAATTACTTGCCTGCAGGTTGTCATGTTGGATTTCTTCATGGCAGATCAGCTTTGTAGTCAGGTTGGTTTAACTGCTGATTAAGTAGTAATAAATACCCTTTTCTGTGAAAGGATAGAGAATCCTGATAACTAGCGAATCAGATACCTGAAATCTAACTGGATCACTTAATTAAAACTGCAGGTACCGATGCTTAGGAACCTCGAGTATGTGGCTTGTTACTACATAACTGGAAGCTTCAAAACGCAAGACTACGGATACTGCATGAGAGCCAAGCATTACAGAGATCTTGCTTATGCAGTGTCCTTTCTACCCTATTACTGGAGAGCCATGCAGGTATATTTTTGCTCCTCAGAACTTTGCATGTAGGTAGTACCAAGATTTCCTTTTCCATGGAAAGTTATTTTATTTTTGAATCAACTAAACGTACTGTTTTTTGAAATCAGTTTCATCTGACAAAAATGCCTTTTCATCGGCTTGCAGTGCGCTAGGCGGTGGTTTGATGAAGGACAGACAAATCACCTTGTCAATCTAGGTAAATATGTATCAGCAATGTTAGCAGCAGGGGCCAAAGTGGCCTATGAGAAAGAACGGAATATCGGATGGCTGTGTCTGGTTGTGGTCATGTCAAGTGCTGCAACAGTGTACCAATTGTATTGGGACTTTGTAAAGGATTGGGGCTTGCTTCAAATGAATTCCAAAAACCCTTGGCTAAGGAATGAACTAATGCTACGTCGAAAGTACATTTACTACTTCTCCATGGTATATGTTATGGCGTCCTCTCACTCTCTCCCTGCTAGAAGAAAATTAATACCCCCTAGATTTATGGGGCATTGGCATACAACTGGCATACGAGCTAATATTACACTTAGTTTGATCGAGAATCAAACTGGTGGATGCAAGCACTAGTTTGCTGTTCTGATTAGACAGGCTCACAACCAACTTGTCCATTTTATATGATTAAGAATTCAAGATAAGTCAAAAGGAGGAGAACAAACATATTCTTAAAATAAATACTGATAATGCCGTTTCACGAACAAAAGTGAGATTCTTAGTCTCACTCTGAAAACAAAGCAATAGATGTTGCAGTTTTCTGATCGAAGAAACAGATATTGTCAGAATTAAAATGCACATAGTGAACAGAGCTCACTATCTTTTTGGATTAGAAATACAGATTATCTAAAATAATCTAACTTGTCTTGAACAAAATTTTGCATGACATGCAGGGATTGAACCTCTTCCTCAGGCTTGCTTGGCTGCAAACTGTTCTCCATTCAAGTTTTGGACATGTTGATTACAGAGTAACAGGCCTGTTTTTGGCGGCACTTGAAGTCATTAGAAGAGGATTGTGGAATTTTTTCAGGTAAAATACTGATTGGTCTTTAGTATTTCCTTAATTCTTGAACCTGTGCAAGTGTAGCTATTTATTCCCATCAACATGCGCACTTACTTTGAGCAGACCATAGCGTCTTCACTAGCTCTAATGAACAAATCTATCAATGGTCCAGGTTGGAGAATGAGCATCTAAATAATGCTGGCAAGTTCAGGGCAGTCAAGACAGTACCACTTCCCTTTCATGAAGTAGATGAGGAAGACTGATGCCCATTGGCAAAGGTTGCTCTCAGAATTCGATTCGGGTCAATGGAATTCTTTTATCGGTAGAAATTTGCCAGGTGGAACCATGTTGTTCTTGTTCTAGGTGACTAACAAGACATCAACTTGCTTGTTATTGTTCCAAGGACATTGGAAAACAGTTTATACTTGTATACAAATTCTTCAACAAGGAATAGAAATTGATGCAAATCACTTTCTGTTATCAACCTGTTAGCAGCTTACTAGATAAACTACTTAGGAAAACTCTTCCTCAGCGGCACGTTTGATCATTAATGTGCTACATAACAGAGTGGCTAGCTGATGCCATGTTACATACAAGTGTGAAGCAAACAGATACTATGTCTGTATACATAGATGCTAGATTGAATCTAAATTCCAACCAACTGGCAAATGAAAATGATCATTTCATTACCTTTTCCAAGAAAAGGGGAGGAATTGTTCTCCAGAGATGTTAAAATTGAAAAACAAAATCAACCTCATGGCTGCACGGTAAATAACTAAATAAGAATATAAAAACAATAAATAAATAAGAAAAACGAAAACCTGGTTCTCCGACTATTAATTACGGTACATACTGGCACCGGGTAAGCTAATTCATACTTACTGCGAGTCCAACCCCAACAGCTACAGCTACACAATACAATGGCTTCAACAATGTGTAATATCTTCTTCTTCTCTCTTTCCTGTCCAAAACTTACCTCTCACAATCACAAACCCATCGTTTCCCTTCCATACTCCAACTCCTTCAACCCAATTTCCAGGTAATCCTGTCTGGGTGTTTCTTTCTCTTCTCTCTCACCTTCAAATTTCATTCTTTTTATGTTACTTCGCCTTTTCTTCTCTGCTTTTCACAGCCCGAAAGTTGCACGTGCGTCGGCGGTGCCACCAAAGCGAGCATATCGGGTTTTGGCTTGTGATTCTACAATGGACCCGCATGAAAATATGAAAAATTCGAACTCGGTATGCCAATTTAAGTTTATGAGCTTAGCTTAATTTTTCTGTGGTCAATTTTTGAGCTTCCACATTCATGCTAGTCTTTTCTTATATATATATATATATCTTGGAAATATATTATTGCTCTTGGTATGTGAATTTTTAAATAGGTAGACAAATTTCAGAAAGATTAATCTGTTTTGCAATTTGGAAAGTGAATTTGAAGTGAGGTGAATCGTTGAAAAATGATATCTTTTGAAAAGAGGGTACTTTTTAGGCGATTAAGTTTGGAATGGGGAGAATGTAGAAGAAGATAATTTTATTGATTTTACATTTACTACAACCATCTCACCTCATTCTTTTTTATGTAGAAACACAGCAGAGTAAATATGGAAACCAATAAATCCATAGAATAATTCCATACATAATCATCACAATCCCCTTGGGATAAACTCAATGTGATTCCCTCTCTTCAACTATAGTCTTTCATTCTCTTCAGTATTGCCTTATGGTATCTGGTTTTATCGTAATTTGCAATTTAAATTAGCAGAGGATCAGATTGTAGATGATAGGTTGCAGATGTTTGGACACAACGTATATAAAGTTTTAGGAATACAGTGTTGTGAATTCAAACATTTTTTACAATTCTTGGAATATTTGTGCTTGTTGAGAGTGGCAATTTTCTGTGGCAGAAGAGGAGTGGGATGTTTTCAAGTGGATTTTAAGATTCAAGAAAGCATGTTGTGCTAGTGTTCTCCTTGCAGGTGAATTAGGGTGGGTTTGTACATTATGTTGCTAGAGGTCAAGCAACATATACAATCCTAATTGTTCAACAGTGTTTGCTTTGTTATGTTTGATCTTTGTGCAGGATGCAACTATTGACATAAAACTGCCAAGAAGAAGTTTGTTAGTTCAGTTCACTTGTGGCGAATGTGGTGAAAGAACAGAAAGACTCATAAACCGCTTGGCATATGAACGGGGACTTGTTTATGTACAGGTACTTATTTCTTTCTCTTTTTGTTCTCTTTTTTCTTCGCAAAAGATTCTTGTTGTATGTTTCTGGATGATGAAAAAGATATTGAAATCTCCATCCAATTGAATTGTTTAAGTAGGATTTTTTATTGCTCAGATTGATTTTTGTTTATATTTTATAAAATATTGAAGATTTGTATCAGTGTTAGGTTTGCATACATATATTTGATTTTTTTTTTTTACATCTAGTAAAGGGTTAACCTAGCACTTTCTGTGGGGAACCCTTAGGATTGAAACTGTCAAAATTGTCAGTATAACTTTATTTAGAAGACAGAAGACTTCCTATACCAGTATAAAGCATGGCGATGTAAGACTCATATTTGATTTGGTTTACATTATTATTCTCCATTGCAATATTAGGCTTTCAGTTTTGTTGTAGTTCAATTTGTTTTCCAATTTATAGGCTAGTATAATACTGGTTCCTGTTATGGTGCTTAGTGTGTTTGGCATGCCATTATTTCATCCCATAGTTGTTTTATTCTTTAACATGACTGTTAGCAACACCTGATTTCTACTAGATCAAAGCTGTTACATACCTCAGTAAGCGTTAGGCAAAAAATTTAACAATTTACTTTGTCCTGCATTAACCTGTAAGTGTGGTGGCCTCCTATGTAGAAACCAAAGTTCAGATTTGACATTATGCAGTATGTCTAATCTTGAAATTGAATGCAGCATGTTAGGTGCTGCATTGATTTTTTGCATGTGCAAAATAGATACCTAACTTTTATCTAGATACCTCTAGAATTGATTTTAAGATTTTGCTTCATGAAAACAAAGCTTTTTGTTTAAGCACTTTAGGAGTGAAGTAATAATTGTGTTTGTTGGCAGAAGAATTGATCATAATTCTTTTAATTAAGAAAAATATTTTTGATGTGACCAAAAAGCAGTGCTTCTCATCAGTGTGCAGGATGTCTCCAATATCACAAATTAGCAGACAATCTTGGCCTTGTGGTTGAGTATGACTTAAGGGATGAAATGTAAAGACGGATCAAGTTCAACCAGCAACACTGAATGTATGTAGTCCACATTTTTTTCCTACTCAACCAGCATCATGACGGTTATGATTCAAATTAATCTTCATTGTCAATCAACCATGTAATAATAGGATAAGCAATTAAAAAATGCTACCAATATTTTGGTTTTTCAACTTTGGTCTTATTCATATCTATTCTATTAAAATTTCAGTTTATCTTACTTTTTGTTATACAAATGAAATAATATTCTCTGTCAGATATGACAGAGAAAAAGGAAATGAGAAAAAGGAAAAGTATGACAAGGAAACACGCCTCATTTTATAAGGTTCCTAGAAACTATAGCCTGTAATAGCAATCAAAATGGCAATTGTTAATCCTGTCCTTGCCCACAAAGACTTTCCTCCTGCCAGAAACAAAGAATCTCCTCCATTCTGTATGCCAGAAAAAAAAATGTTAGTCTCTGCTATAAAATCCTTGATTCATCCTTATCTTTTTACAATAAATAAGAAGAAAAGTAATTTTATTTATTGATAGAAGGCATTACCAAGTTGAGACTTGGTGATGGTGCTGGCGTTGTGTCATCTGTAGTTGGTACTGTTGGCGGTGCGGGGGGGCTTGGGACAGTTGGTGCTGGAGCTGGTGCATGGTGCCTCCTGTGCCTGTGCCTGTGCCTTCTCCTGTGCTTGCTAGGAGCTGGTGCTGGTGCTGGTGGCAAAATAATGGGTGCAAGTGCTGGTGGCAACTTTGCTGGTGCAGGCACTGGTGCTTCCTTGGCTGGTGCCGGTGCTGGTGGTGCTTGGGCCGGTGCAGGAGATACTCGTGGTGGTGATGCTGGTGGTGGTGGCACTGCTGGTGGTTGCACTGGAGCTGTGGTTGGAGGAGTTTGGGGTGGTTGTGGTGGTGGAATTTGAGGAGGTGGGACTGTTGGGCTTGTAGCTGGTGCAACTTTTGGAGCTGGGGTTGTTACAGGTGGGGGCGTGGTTGCAGGTGGCTGTGCTGGTGCTGTTGGTGTGGTAGAAGGTGGGGGTGTTGTGGTTGGTGGAGGTGTTGCAGTTGAAGGCGGAGGTGTTGCTGTTGGAGGTGGTGGTGAAGTTGAAGGTGGAGTTATGGTGGTTGGTGTAGTGGAAGGTGAGGCAGCCGGTCCCTGTGCATTTGTAATGGCTAGTTGAAAGCTGAGACAAGTCAAAATGAGTGCCCAAGACATTGGAGCCATTTTGTTTGAGATGGGAATTGCAGCAGAGAATAGGTTGTAATATATAAACAGAGAGGAATCAAAGGTTTGGAAGCAGAAAATGTTAGGTGAAATGTCGGAGGGAGAGACGTAGTCTTCGTTTGAATGTTATGTCCCTTCTACTATCTGATTTGGCCAGATAATTGATTGCAAAATTTTGCAAAACAGGCTGGCAGCTTGGTTGGTCTAAATTCTTGCTTGCTATTATGGCTATTCTGATTACCCGATGAGTAGGCAGGGATATAGATTTTGTTTTGCTTCATCAGTTATCATGGTTGGAAGCAGTCATCTGCTGCTCAAAAGACTGGTTTAATTTTTGTTGTTTTTTTTTCTTTGAACAGCAAGTTTTTATGATTTAGGTGCGTGTGTTATTCTCTAATATCTATGATATGATGATTGGGAGATATCTGCGGAAAGTGTTCGCTAAGAAATGGAGTGAAATGAGAGGGAAAGGACGGAAATGGCAATCTTAACAAACCTGCACCTACCATTCATGGACCAGGAACCTAAACACTGGTCAGCTGTCTCCATCAAGTTTAAGTGCAGAGGCAAGGTTTAAGAGTCGAGAACTTTCCATTGGTATCTCTTGCTGTTTTATTTAGTTTGCACTTGAATTTTTACCCTGTTAATGAAGCAATGAGTGTTAAAGAAAAGCTTCCGAGAGGCATTGAGATTTGGGAGTACCTCATTTGTTGGAGGCCTCATTTTGATTAACATCAAGCTGGCCCGGCTAAGATTGCTAATGTTGACATGCAAGTGCAACACAACTGAACCATTTTGTTTTGATGCAAACACATTATCATTCACCAGGTTGGCATTGCATAGCTGCATCAGATCAGATTTATGGTCATCTGTCACGACGCTCAACTCTATAACATTTCTAACTCCTTAGTCATTACACCTTACAATTCCTGTCATCAACTTTCCTTATTTGCTCAATTAAATAAGAGGAATTGAATTTGATAAAAATTATTATTGTGAAGGAACTAAAGTAAACATGTGCCATAGTAGGACTCCTCCACAAAGTTAACCTCATTTTTTCCACTATCACAAGTCCCTGAAGGAAATATAAACATGTAAGAAGAGCCAATAATGATGCGGCTTTGCCAATTGCCCCGCTCCATGTTGAACACCTGAAACAGCAATGGCCAGAATAAACCTGCTCAGCCGTAATTATCAATTCTTTCAAACCCTCTTATCTGCCATGTTCATATAGCAGACGGCACCAGATCTTTGTGAAGCACACACTATTACTCAAATTTGGTTTGAGGGCAATTAGAATTAGAGTTTCCAAAATACTTCATACAACCTAAAAGAGTTCGTTGTTTTCCTACTGTCTCTTACAAACAGAACATCACATGGAAGATATCATGCATCTTGGTAATGATTTTTGATGGATGGCTTGTAATGGGAAGACAAGATGGTGATGGCGGCCGCTCAGCATTCTTTTCCTTATTCTTTCTCCTAAGCTGGAAAAATTGCTGCATTGTGTCTGCACATTCTGATGCCAATATCCCACGTCTGATTGTCATTTTCGGGTGGAATGGATGGACTGGAGCTGCTGGCTTGTCTGTCGGTTCTGAGCCATTTCCTCCTCCTCTCCCATCAGGAAAAAGCCTGCAAATATAGGGGAATTGCCTCAGAAAAATTCCTCTATTTCTCTAGCCGGCCTTCATATGAAGACCAAATATTACAATAAGCAGCACTTTTTTCCTTTTCTTTTTTATTGGAAAAATTGTTATGTTGCAATTAATTAAAATTAGGGATTAGGGAAAGCAGAAATCATATATAACAGCTTTATATGTGACAGTGACACATTACAAGGTATTCAGGCCATTTCTAGCTGGAAATATAGTGTCTTCATATTCTACTGACATGAGCAACACTCCATCCTTGATAAGTGATAAGTGAACTCTACTCCATTCTTGGTCCAAAAAAGAGAAACACTCTCCACAAGGCATAAAATGATATTGATAATAAGGCAGAATTATATTTGTTCTCATATGAGATTACACAACTCATGCTCCAAACATTCAGTCAGTATTCCAATAGAAAGGACCAATGACGCATCTTTTAGTTTTAAGGCACTGGCATTCACAACAGTGAAGCATTCAAAGACAAGAACTCTGCTGAAAAAAACAGTTGAATCTTACAGTTATAAAATTCACAGGGACTAGTAACAGGTAAAGAATTCATTGTCATACCTAATCCAGCTGCCATCTGCTCCTAGAAGCTTATTGGGAGCTCCCCACACGAGAGTATCAACTCTTGCCTGAAGTATTGCTCCAGCACACATAGGACATGGTTCAAGTGTGACATAAAGTGTTGTATCCTAGAGGAGCAAATGATTCAATTACAAAAATGCACCACCAAATGGCTTGACTCAGGAGTCAGGAGAATTAATAATTTCTAAGATACATATCAAGTGAACCTTCATGATAAATCATCATTTGCATTAAAATTGATGCACCCTTAGAAAATAGTAGCAGATATCGATTAGCAAGTTCATCAAACCTTCCCGCTATAACTACAAAGCTAACACTCTTTAGACAATTAAGTCCATTGTGAGTGAGGAGACTGCCTTGCTAATTACTGCACTCTAAGAGAAACGGGCAGGCACAAGCATTTTGCTAGGGCTATTTCTCTTTTGTCAATAAATCGTAGTTGAACATATGTAAATTATCATACATATAATCAGAGAAATTTAGGTGCACACATATTTTAGATGTTTTCCCACCCATTTCCCGGTTATAGGTGAATCTATGAATCATTAAGGAACCACATCTGTAGATATATTGGCATCCCCCTCCATAAAAAAAAGGGTTAATAGACTTAAGAGCAAAAAGAAGAAATAGTACCGCAAGCCTCCATGAACGTATTGTGCTTGAAGCTTCTCGTATGCAGATCATTTCTGCATGGGCAGTTGAATCCCGTAATTCCTCTACCCTGAAATAAAAATTGCATAAACAATGTTATAAAATAGTAAGCAGCAATCAAACAGCAAGCATGTCAGTTTATCAAACTCACAAGTTGCGCCCACGGGCAATTATCTTTCCGTGCTGCACTAGTACTGCCCCAACAGGCACCTCCCAAGAATCAGCAGCTTTCTTGGCTTCCAGCAGCGCTTCTTTCATAAACATTTCATCCATTTTTCGCTGCTCACGTTCAAGTGTATATGCTTCTTCCCATTCATCAAATTTATCTCTAGGGACTTGCTTGACCCGTTGAAGCTTTCTTTGTTTCAATTCCCCATCCTTAACCTGAGACCCTGATGCTTCAGTTAATCTTGCACCAAGAGGCCGTTCCATCACCCCAATTGAACCACTTCCAAGGATATCAGTTCTATCAGTTTCTGAAATCCCCTCTACAACAGGAGATCTTCTTATGCTTCTAGCTGGTAATGGTTGTATAGATGACTGTGCCATCTCCTTGCCTGAGGCTATCACAAAGCTACTTCCATCATGTTTTTCCTTCTGTGAAGTCAAGGAAGTACCTTCTGATGCAGACCCGGTGTCCAACATATTTGAGGATGGTGAAATATTCCCTTCAAGCTGTGTTATTTTGTCAGTTGACCTCTTTGAGTCAGAGACATCTCCTTCACCTTGAGTCCCTGGTCCCAGCTGATAAGTTATGACCTCTGAAGCCATGCTGCCTCTTTCCCTTCTCAGATTCTCTTCACTGTTTTCATCTGGTTCACGACCAGAAAACCATGTCTCACTGCCAGCAGACTCATTTGGTGAAGTCCTTCCTCCAGATCTTGCACCTGAGCTAGGGGTCTGAGCACGTGAACCCCATCGTAATCGAATGACGTCTGCCATAAGGCTCCACAAGGACCTGCCAGTTCTCTTCACGACAGCATGCTCTGATGTGGAAGTCTTTTGTAGGATTTCCACTTCAGGCAGATCCTGAACAGATGGATCTGTTACATCCCACATTTCATCAGAGGGCCCCTTTGCTCCAGAGCCCTTCGATGACTGTCTCGAGTCATGCTTTTTCATCTTAAGTTCTTCCTTGCTGTATTGACCTAAAATATCTTGCCCTTGCTTATCAGCGTTATATGCTGAATTAGAGTCAGAACTTCTGTTCCCCTGTTGCACCTCAGAAGTCAAGACATCATGCCTTGCCTTCTCAACAAACTCCCCAACAAACTGCAAGGATGATTCCTCCAATCGTTGAGCAGAACCCAGAGAATCTTCACACATTGTCAAGTTTATAGACTCCCCATAAGTCTCACTCATTTCTCTTTTATATGGTTCATGGGGTGCAAATATAGTCCTTCCAGTTGAATGCAGATATGAGGAAGTAGAGCCACTTTCCGAAGTTTCAAAGGAAGCCTTCTGAGTGGAAATCCTAGTCATTGAGTCATCGCACTGGAGACCTCCAGCTATCACTTGAGACTCGGGAGGCATCAAAACTGCCTGTGTGCTTCTCTTTTCTGTTCCCATTACATCAACATCCAACTGCTGTTCTCGTGCTTCTGAAACTAAACTCAAAGATGCTGGAAAGCTAGAGGCATCTTCAGCTTCTTCCCAAGAACTTGATACACTTTTCTCATTCTCTTTTCTTGATTTTATTTGCTCAACTCTACCATTATGTCTTTCGCTTCTGTCACTAATCAATCCCAAACCTGATGTCAAATTACTTTCATGTTCAATCAATCTTTTTCCAGAACTTGTTTGAGAATTGGTAACCATCTCAATATTGTCAGCATGAATAACAGATATATTAGTAACAGCTTGCAATCCTTTCCCTGACTCAATTCTCTGAGGAGGTTTTTGATCCTTTCCCTGCTTCTTTGTTTCAGGATTAGAAGTGAAATATAAACTTGAAGTATCATCCTGTTTTTTCTTATGTGTTTCAGACTGTAATATTGAGGTCTTCTTGTTCTTGGCTTCATTAATTTCACTTAAGCATTCTGATTTTCTTCTCAATTCAAGTTGCCCAATGATCCTTTCACCTTTTTGCTGGTGTTGCTTTCTTGTCTGCTGGAATGAACTCTGAGCCATGGTTGTATCTTCCTCCCAAATCTTCTTTCTAGATTCAGACCGACTCTGAACCAGGGTTGTATCTTCTTCCTCAATCTTCATTCTAGATTCAGTCAGCCTCTGACTGTCTCGTATTTCTGACACTTTCACATTTGCTTCTCTGCCTGTGAACTGCAATTTTTGAGAAGTTGCCCCAGCATTACTAACATGGATCTTTGATATTTCTGCAACGTCCTGGCTTTTCTTTCTTGATTCAGACTGTCCAATAACTTGATTGTCCGTCTGAGAATGCTGCTTTCTTATTTCCCAGCCCTTGTCATCAAGTTGCTCATGGGAACTAGATCTTTTCTTATAGGCACTTTCATCATTCTTCACCCTTCTTGAATATTCTTGTGAGGATTTTGCTCCAGATTGTATTTCTTCAGTAGATACTTCAGCGAGCTTCTTCTCTGACTTCTTTCTCAAATCCCAATCAACAGTACTCCCTCCCACATTATCCTTCTTGAAGCCTTCTGCCACCCATCCCTCAGTTCTGCTATTCTCATTTCTTATTAATTCTGTCACATGCCCACTTAATGATTCTTCCACAAATTGCTCCTCCTGGTCTGGGAGATCAGTATCACTCTCTAAGTCCCCTGAAGATGACAAAGAGTAATAAGATGAGCAACTAGAACTCTTTGTCCTTCCCCTACGATTCTCAGCTCTCAAAGCTGACGCTCTCTCTGTTTTCCTTTTACTCTCTTCCCTTGACTCAATAGTGATGGACTCATTTTCATGCTTAGAATCACTCCCTAACAAACCTGACCCAACATTTTCATTCTTCTCCCAATCATGTTTATTGACATGGCTCCCTCTCTCCTCCACTTGCATCCTTTTCTTATTTCCATTGTTGCATTGACTAACATAACTCCTTGTCTTCTCCACCTGTTCTCTTTCTTTCTTCTGGCTAGAGCACTCACGATCATAATTTTTTCTCTTCTCCACTTCCACTATCTTATATGAAGTCCTATTTTTCTCTGCAGAAAAACAATCTGCATCCACTTCCTCACTCAATAAGCTGATCATGCCCTCTGCGGCATCTACTCCACCTAACCAATGCCTAGCACTATTTTCCTCGGAAACCATACATCTAAACCTCCCCTTAGTTTTCCTCATAACAAAACTGGCAG
Source organism: Theobroma cacao (assembly GCF_000208745.1). Lineage (NCBI taxonomy): Eukaryota > Viridiplantae > Streptophyta > Magnoliopsida > Malvales > Malvaceae > Theobroma > Theobroma cacao. The sequence goes on from NC_030851.1 coordinate 41,081,225, forward strand.
TGGAAACCTCAGAAGGAGCATGATCAAAATCACAACTGGGAAACCGCAAAAAGTAGCGCCGTCGAGCAGGCAAGATGAGCCTCCTAGAAGGTGAGCACTGAACAAGGGCAGATTGCCTTAATCCATATAAAAAACTAGAGGAAATGGGTAGTGCATGGGTGGCAAATGTGGCACAGCAACAACCACAACATGAGCAACACGAAGAACAAGGTGATGTGGTTTTCTCAATTGATGAATTCAACAAGTTGGAAGAATAGTCATTGAATGAAAACGAAACAGACCCATTACTCCTAAATGACAACACACTTGAACTAATACTATAAGAGTTGTACATGTCTCCTTGATATCAAGCTTTTAAGATTTTACCTTTTACACCTTGATGAAATGGAATTCTGCATTTTGGAGCTGATGGAATTCAGACTAAATCTGGCCTGCATCCATTTTAGGCATGTAGAGATCAGATTCTCCTCATCACTCATTAGATTATACCAAAAATAAAATAAAAGAACGAAAAGAAAGGACTTTTATTTGATTAGAAAAGATTTCAAAGTTGGACCCAAATGGACTTAAGCGGATGGAGAAAGAAGGATGATGATGATAGATTTAGCGGCGCAGAATCGCTGAGTTGACCCATTTGTGTTGGCCAAACTCGGGAGACTCAGTTCCAGTAGGATTTTCTAAGTGTTTTTTTTTTTCCATTTTGTGGGCTTAATGGCCTTGGCATTTGCCTGTTAGACCCAACTCAGACTTGAAAATGCAAGCTTGAAGTTGGGCTGTTGTCCAGCAAACCTGTGATTGGGCTGCAATTGAGGCCTTGGAAGCTCTGCACAGACTGTGCTTCCAAGCTTATAAATTACAACATGACAAATATTTAACGACGGAAGGAAGGGGTATAATTAAATAATTTTATTGAAAAATATTGATATTCGGCTAATAATTTAAAATGTCTTTAAGCATAGTCATTATCGATTTCAATATAAAAGAAAAAGTCAAAAATGATATTTTCTTGGAACAAGAGAGATCAGAAGAATGATTGAAATTGTAGTAGAATTTTTTATAAAAGAAACAAGAAAAAAAAAAAAGAATAGAAATATCTGGTTCGATTGAAAATGAAGAAAGCAATAGGTTTGTTGCATTGTTTCAGCCCCAAGGGTGTTGACCAATCCAATGTTTGGTGTCTCTACTGTAAGGTGCGTGCGTGCGTGCGCTTCCAAAGCCAATCTATACATAGAGAGAGCCATTCAAACATACCACACTAATTACTACAAAGACGAAATGATGGCTGATGTTAACACGGAAAGGAAAAGCTCCATTGTTTTATTTTATATATATATATATATGTTTACTTTGCATTTCTTCAACTCCCGATCCTCATTCCACCCTGTTTGCTGCTGCTTTGACTTACAGTTTTCATTTAGGTTTAAACATAGAATTTTTCAAAAACCTGACCAACTCTGAAACAAAATTATTAATTTCGTTGTATATTTATGAACCAATAAAAAATATGGAATTTTCTTTCAACGAATTTAGTTGAATTTCCATTTGCCATTAAAGAAAAAGAAAAAACATTACCAAGTTTGTTGTTTTCGAATGCAAAATCATGACCGTATACTAATATACACCCATGTGGTTTTGATGGGCAACAACTAGCTGTCCATGTCCCACTAATTCTCTCCTCCAAGGAAATGTGCTTTCCAAAATCTCTGTTGCCTTTGATGACTGGGTTTTGTATATATATTTATGTTGATTGTCAACTCCTGTTGGGCATGATAATGTAATTGCATACGACATTCAAAGCTGATGAACCAGACCGCCATTGCATGCAATGATATCGATCCTTTCTCCATTCACCCCCTCTGTAACATGTCTTTGCGATTTGTCTGCTCTTGAATCTTGGTAACAAACTGTTGTTATTAATTAGTGGGGTTAGTTGGGGATGCTGATAAAACAAAGGTTTGAAATCTCGGTTGGGATAAGATCACTGATGAGTGATTAGGTCACCCAAGAATTCTCAAGTCCTTTGCCATCTTTAATTTCTCCTTTTCTTAGGTAAGCATTAACTTTTGTGGTGCTACTTGACCAAAATTAAATTAATTATTATATATTTTAACATGGCCTAAACTTCCAAGATTCATGACCACCTTTTGAAATAAAAAAAAAAAACAACTAGAGTTACCATATATAGATAGCATATAAATAAAGTAGGATCCATCATTTCATACCTTGCTATATCTAATATAGGAGCAGCCTGATTTACGTTTTGGGACTGAATAATCATTTCCCACATGTTTTAGAGATAAATCAGATCATGGAAAATGAAACTTTAATTATTCAAACAATTATATATACTTTTCAATTATCCAGAAGAAGAAAAAAATGGATCAGGAAATGTGTATCAAAATCAATCACATGCAGTACACACCTCCGAAATCTGATCAGAAAACGAGCTGATAAATTTGATTATAATGTGTTTTCCAAGCCACATGCACATGCACATGCATCACTTGGATTTTATATATACAAGTCGAACATAGAATTGATCACTTCATTAATTTCCTTGTCAGCAGGAGGAATAATCATTCTCATCAACCTGTAGAGGTTAAGGAAATTTCCTTTTCAATATTACAACAAACCAGGCAGAAACATACAGAAAGAGGCAGAGCCGCCCACCCACTTTGATAGCTACGCCCTCTCAAGTCTCCAATACTACTAACAAACAAAAGTCAACAATCGTTTCCCATAAATACACAATGCCATCTGCCCATCACCAACGTACAATCCGATGCCAAATATACCTATCTAGTGGCTGATCTTGTAAACATATCTCAGAAGGTACAATCCATATATATATGTACATTCGTGGATGTGACTTATAGGACAAAAAATTCCAAAAGAGTGACTCACGACTTACCATTGTGAAAATTTGATATCATGTATGTAATTATGTAGCTATCAAAGTGATGACCCCAGCCCCCGGCAGCAGGTTTGCCATTATTGTTGGAGCTGCTTGATTCACATGAATTTTTCAATATAAAAAAGATGTATGTATCCATCACTCACTGTTTCATCCTGATGGGCTTTTAATTTCATCCAAATTCCAAGGGGAAGATGAGGATGAATATATATCCATCGATATCTGTAAGCTATTTGATTGGTTTGGCATGCGTTGCATGGGAATCTTCCGGGCTAGCTAGTGATATTTTCATTCATTTCTTTCAGGGGTGTCCCACTCACACAATATTATATATTCGATGTGATGATGACAAAATTATATATATATTATTCATCAAGGACCCTACGCTCCGCCATCCAATCAAACACAACATACATTTTCAAAATTGTTACGTGTTACCAACCCAAATTATAGTTTTGATTAGTCAGACAAAAATGTTTTGGTCTCAAAAGGCGACCATCTACTTAAGTACAGACAATATCGGTATCACCAAATTCATCAAATGTATATTAATCTATAACTGCATATTTGGTTGGAAATAATTGTTGATCCCCTCCGTTACAGATAAACATTGAAAAAATTAAGTTAGGAACATGTCTTGCTCCAATTAATGCCAAATTTACTTATTTACTTTGCCAAACTTTATTTTGGCCCTAATTTGCTTACGTCTTGTCCAATTTGCCAACTGTTTCTCGTCTCAACCATGAGGTCTATAACTAATTCACTATATATATATATAAAGAAGTTTTGATGAGACTCTCAGACAGTACTATATGAATAGATCAGTAAGAGAGTATTGTAAGTAAAAAGAAACGATCAAGTTTTTCACATAAAACCATTAAAGGAAAATTGTTATGAGATTTGATTTTGGGCAAGCTGCATCACTAGTAACCTGAAAGAGTGGTGAGTTACAATTGACAAGACTTGTCACTCAAGTCGAATTTTAGTATATATAAAAAGGGAGATAATACATAGGAAAATATGAGAGAAAGTACATGTTTATTTATTTATATATATATGTGCACACATTATTAAAATATTATAAAATTAAAGCACCTCATCTCTTGTATTTCTAAGATAAAGAAAATAATTTATGCGGTTGAAGATTGAAGTTGGGGAAGCCTAATTAAGACCCTTAATTATGGGAACCAAGATGAGCCATAACGATAACAACCTAAGCCTATCTTATAGGATTTGGTATCCTATTTAGGATATTGTAGTAATTTAATTACTAAAGTTTGATTCCATCGGCATTCACCAAGATGATCTCATTTATCATTAATGATTGAATCATTCTATATTAATGAATGGTTGGTGATCTAAAATTAGGACTTTTCAAAATTGGAATTGTGGGCCTAAATAAAAAGACGAGCAAGCAAGTAAGAGTTAAACGTACACAACAAATTTCAACTATATATAAGTATTGAAAGAAATATTTGTTGAGTAACGTCATTACAGTATTACTCAATCGAGTCTCGTATTACTTTATATTACCAATAAACTTACTTCTAAGACCATGGTAAATTTTGGGACGAAGAAATAAAAACACATAATTATTAAAAGAATATTTGACATATATAGATGTATATGTATTATGATTAAAATTAATTAACACAAAATTTCTATGAAACGTGATAATATAATCAAGACGAAGTTTGCGGAGGTGAGGTTACACCAAACACTAATTGAGATATGATAGCCATCGGCACATGCGGGTCTTTAAACTTGGATCTTGTTTCTAGAAGGAGAAGTACATCCATCTTTGTCTCTCATCTAACCCCCTAAACGGGCAAACCCCAAAAGCCTACTTTGAGGTACACGCTTGGTCCATGTCTTTGCACATTGCATTGCCTTGGCTTCTACACACCTTCGTTTGGTGAGCCCCAATCATTCTCCTCTTCTCAAAATGCTTATTTCATGAGATGACTAGAGTTATCTCATTTCTATAAACTTATTAAGAACTCGTTATGATATAAAATTGAAATATATATTTTAATTTTTTTGAAATATTTGACGAGATTATATGTAGCGCATTTTGATTTTTAAATACAAATTAAAAATTCGTAATTATAATCAAACATAGTTATTTACTCTCAAAAAAATTACATAAGGCAATTAACAATTGAAAATTGAATAATGGGTTTTTTTAGAGAGAAAATAATGTGTTTGTTATTAATACAAAATATATAAGTTTTAAATAAAATAGTTGATATATAGTTATTTATGACATATGAGGTGACGGCATTGCAATTGTAATTTGGGACTGTTGAGCCATCCCCATCCCCATCCCCAGTCCTCAGTATCTTCTTCCACGGCGTCTTCTTAGAATTGGGACACCTGCCTCATGTGCTCAACTCCTTTGCTTTTTCTTAGTTTTTGTCTTACAAGTTACAAATCCAAACCTCCGCTGGTTTTGTCTTTTTATTGTCCAAAAAACTCACATATTTTGTGAACCAGTAACTCCTCTCTTACTGGTGAGGGAAAATTTGGATGCATGTGATCGAGATGTGATGAGGCTTTGACCAATCACCCCTCCTACACGTTGCCTCCTTCCTTCTCCGCCACGACGACGACGGCGGCGCATCTCTTGTTCATTACCCTTTAATAATTATGTACAAAATTGGGTAGTATTATTACAATTTCTAGGAAACTTGTTAGAGAGAGAGAGAGAGAGAGAGAGGATAAGAAGAAGAAGACGACTAAATAAAAAACGGAAAGCAACGGTCACCGTTGGCATGGATGAATTTGTAAAAGGCAAAGGAAGTTTGCCCGCGACAATTTATGACATGTTGAGGGATGCCAAGTAATATTCTATAATCTCTCAATATCCCCATCTGTTTTTCTAAGAAAAATGAAAAACAGATGTTGGAAATGTAAAAGGGGCAATGCGCGTCCATAATCAAAAGTCAATCATTCCATCCAAGTCTTCGTTCAAAGCTTCGGCTAATCACAGCTATATCCTAGGAGCAGAGAAACCAAAAATAAACCAAAGAAATGTCATTTATCTGAATTTTCAAGACCCCCCCCCCCTTTTTTTTCTTCCAAGCTTCTTCAACCATTTTCTTCTCATATTATATATGGGAGAATCAAATGACATCCTTTCTTCCTATTAATTTGATTATACTATCTTGTAAAATTCTCCCTCTGTTTCTGAGTACTTTCTCTTTCAAAGCCAACCCTTTGCATATATATGTCCTCTGCTTTCCTCTCTCTGTCTGAAGTCTAAATTTTTTCATTCGCAAAAAAGTTTCATTTCTGGCTGCGAAATCCTATTTCTTTATTCATTCTCTGGGGTTTTGAGCTCCACACCTCAAACTTTATCTGGGTTTGTGTTTTTGTTTTTGTAAACTGGTATTCCTCTTATTTTATCATTTTCGTTCTGGGGCCTCTGCTTTTGTTTTTCCTTTCGAATATTTTGGGGTTTGTTGCCAGTTGTTGCCCTTAAACAAGCTCTGTTTTTTTTTCTTCTTTTATATATCCAGTTGAATATACATACAGACTAGACTGTACATTTACACAGTATGTACATATATTGTTAAATGAGAAATTAAGATTCAGAGGAGAAGTGTTTGGGGGGAAAAGCTGCATTAATTTAGCAGCGAAGAATTAATTGTTGTTAGTTTTGATAAAGAGAGAAAGAAAGAGAATGGGTGGTGGTAGAAGGAGGAAGCTGGTGTTGAGCAAGATCTATGGATTTGCATGTGGTAAAGCATCATTCAAGGAAGACCATTCGCAGATTGGGGGGCCAGGATTCTCCAGGGTAGTTTTTTGCAACGAACCAGATTGCTCGGAAGCGGGAATCCGCAATTACTGTGATAATTATGTCAGGACTGCTAAGTATACAGTTGCTACGTTCTTGCCAAAGTCATTGTTCGAGCAATTCAGGAGGGTTGCTAACTTTTTCTTTTTGGTCACTGGTATACTCTCTCTCACTCCTCTCGCACCTTATTCCGCCATTAGTGCTATCGTCCCTCTAATCATCGTTATTGGCGCAACTATGGTCAAAGAAGGTGTCGAAGATTGGCGCCGAAATCAGCAGGTTTCACTCTTTTTTTTGCTTTCTACTTTTTCGCTTTATTATTTTCTCACTACTCGTTAGTTTCCTTTCCTTTCTTTTTCTTTTATTTTTTGGATTGTCGACTTCTGTTTAATTAGCTCTTCAGCTAGGAGATAATTATTAGTTCTAGAGGATTTTCAACGTTCCCCTTTGCACTGCACTTTTTTATTTTCTGATCTCATTTCTCTTTAATTTTTTATTTTATTTATAAATTTGGGCGAATTTTTGAAGAAGCCTCCTAATTTTTATAGGCGGGCAAGAGAACACAGTACAGGAATATGGGAATCGTTTCCTTTTAGTGGAGTACATTCAATTTATATTCCATATATAGAAAGGAAAAATTTGTTAAAATGTTTACTTGATTGGCAATGTTGGCATTTGCCTTGTGTTTTTGTTGTAGATGTAAAGGTCATTTTGGCTGTAAATAGGATCAGAACATCACATCATTGCTCAATTGCATCATCCTTTTGCTGTATGCATGGACCATCTTGATTGCCATAAAATACATCTGCTCTGCTTTCTCGGTATATCAAGTTGTTTTCAGCTGGACTGTGTGTGTAATCAAAGAAATTGATTGAGTTTTATTAATACCTAAATGCTTGTACTTCTTTCATTGCGGGATTGTCTTGCTGCTAGTTAGCTCGAGGTCCAGATGCTTTCTAGAACTGCAAAATTTAAATTTCCATAACTTGGTTGTTTTTTTTATGTTCAACAATTGATGGTTCAATCCGCAATGTCTTCAGGATATTGAGGTGAACAACAGAAAGGTAAAAGTTCATCAACGTGATGGAAACTTTCAGTATTCTGAATGGAAGAATCTTAGAGTGGGAGACATTGTAAAGGTGCAAAAAGATGAATTTTTTCCAACAGACCTCATCTTGCTTGCATCCAGTTATGAGGATGCAGTCTGCTATGTTGAGACCATGAACCTTGATGGGGAAACCAATTTGAAATTGAAACAAGCACTAGAGGTAACTTCATCCTTACAGGAAGACTATAACTTTCAGGACTTTAAGGCTACTATTAAATGTGAGGACCCAAATGCAAATTTGTACTCTTTTGTTGGAAGTATGGAGTTTGAAGAGCAACAGTACCCCCTTTCTCCTCAACAACTTCTCCTACGAGACTCAAAACTCCGGAATACAGAATACATATATGGGGCCGTTGTCTTCACTGGTCATGACACCAAGGTCATGCAAAATTCTACAGACCCTCCTTCTAAAAGAAGCAAAATTGAGAAGAAGATGGATCGTATTATCTACTTAATGTTTTTTATTGTATTTATAATGGGATTTGTTGGTTCCATTTTCTTTGGAGTTGCAACTAGAAAGGACCTGGAAAATGGAAGGATCAAAGACAGATGGTATCTTAGACCTGATAGTTCTGACATTTTCTTTGATCCTAAAAAAGCCCCAGCTGCAGCAATATATCACTTCCTAACGGCTCTTCTTCTTTATAGCTACTTCATCCCCATCTCCTTGTACGTGTCAATAGAAATTGTTAAAGTTCTTCAGAGCATCTTCATCAATCAAGATATTCACATGTATTATGAGGAGGCTGACAAACCAGCGCATGCCCGTACTTCTAATTTGATTGAAGAGCTTGGCCAAGTTGATACAATGCTGTCTGATAAGACAGGAACATTAACGTGCAATTCGATGGAGTTCATCAAGTGTTCTGTAGCTGGTACAGCTTATGGCCGTGGTGTTACAGAGGTTGAGAGGGCTATGGATAGAAAGAAAGGTTCACCCTTGGCTCATGAAAAACTAAACGGTCTGAATCATAATCATGGTTCTACTGATATAAAGCCAACCGTTAAAGGCTTTAACTTTAAGGATGAAAGGATCATGAATGGAAACTGGGTTAATGAGCCTTGTGCAGATGTCATCCAGAAGTTTTTTCGTCTATTAGCGATCTGTCATACTGCAATACCTGAAGTGGATGAAGATACAGGGAAAGTTATGTATGAGGCTGAATCACCTGATGAAGCAGCATTTGTGATTGCAGCAAGAGAACTCGGCTTTGAATTCTACAAAAGGACACAAACAAGCATCTCCATACTTGAGTTGGATCCTGTGTCTGGAAAGAAAGTTGACAGGTGAAAATATCTTTTCATGCCTTAACTAACTGCACATTATGTCGTTATAAAATCATCTTATGCTTATTTTATGCCATTGGCTAACGTTGTGGGAATATCTTGATGTCAAGTTCACCTGGCCCCTGAACCATTTATAAGCTTAATAGGAACATACTAGTCTGTTTAATCTCAGTAGAAAACAGATCAAACAAGAAATGAATGCTTTATAGCTTTCTTGTTTATCTTAGAGCATTGTTTTTTAGGCAATGGTCGCTGAAAGATGGATTCATTTTCTTTGAAATTAGAAACTTTGATTGCATGGGGCTACTAAACTAAATATCAGCTTCATGGTCAGAAAGATCCAGTTGATCCTCTTAACTTGCTTTCACTGTTTTGTTTTCCCTCTAATATAGTTGTCTAATTAAAGAAAGAAAGGAGACAGAATGGTTTATATGTTACTCTTTGCATGTACGAGTATATACCCATCAGCATGCAGGGATATTGTCCTTAGAATGATGCTTCACTTGTTTAAGAATATTTTGAGTGAATAATTTCCATTTTGCAGGTTGTATACACTTGTGAATGTTCTAGAGTTTAACAGCTCCAGAAAACGGATGTCTGTAATTGTGAGAGATGAGGAGGGAAAACTTCTACTACTTTGCAAAGGTGCTGACAGGTTAGTATAAACTAAACCGAAATTTTGAGCACATCAATAACATTTATTTCCCTTTTAGTTGCACTACAATATCATCATGATGTTTTACCCTATGCAGTGTAATGTTTGAAAGGCTGGCCAAGAATGGTCGTGACTTTGAAGAGGATACTAGGGAGCACATTAATGAGTATGCAGATGCAGGCCTGAGGACACTACTACTGGCCTATCGTGAACTTTCTGAAAATGACTACAACGTGTTCAATGAGAAATTCACTGAGGCAAAAAACTCAGTTAGTGCAGATAGTGAAACATTAATTGATGAAGTTGCAGACAAAATTGAGAGGGAGCTAATTCTCTTAGGTGCTACAGCTGTTGAGGACAAACTTCAAAATGGGGTAGGGTGGAATATATAGAGTATAATTTAATCTTCTTGGAGGGATGTGGGGGACTGATATATTTCTTTTATTCTACTGAACAGGTTCCTGACTGCATTGACAAGCTTGCTCAAGCAGGGATTAAGCTATGGGTGTTGACTGGAGACAAGATGGAAACTGCCATCAATATTGGGTATGCTTTCTGGGTATGACTTTTTCTGTTTCTGCTAATGGTAAAATGTTCATTAATTTGCTCATTGTGATTGCTAACCTGAATTTATAAATTTGCAGCTATGCTTGTAGTTTGCTTAGACAAGGAATGAAGCAGATTATAATCAATTTAGACACTCCAGAAATCCAGTCATTGGAAAAAACTGGACAAAACAATGCCATCACCAAGGTAAAATGACTTAAAATTGTAGTTCTTAGAGCTTCTCTTATATCTATATGGCAATGACATGAGCAACTTCTTTTGTATGATATAATGCTGCAAAGCATGAGTAGTTAGCTTGCATAACTGTTGACATCATTCCCTCTAATGGACCTATTAGGCCTGTATATCTGTTGAATAATTAACAGCCATGCTTACTTTGGCTGCTTTTAAAGAAATTATTAGCTTTTCTTATAACTAGATTCTGCCGACAAGTTGAATTCTGAGGCTGCCTTTCAAACATAACTTGGTTAAATTGTACCAAGTGTCCAAGTGCTGGCTGTTTTTATGTCCTTCTTTATAAAAAAATACAAGGAGATGGATTTGATAGACAGTGCTTACTAAATCTACAAGAATTGACAACTAAATTCAATTGATACATACATTTTAAAAGAAAAGAAAAAGTTTGTCTCTGCAAAACTACTGTGGTAGAGAAAGGACAATATACTATAGAGTGAAGGGGTTGTTGAATCAATGCCATCTCCTGAAAGAACAGAGCAAATTCTTATAATCCCCCATCCCATCTCCCTCTCTCGGAAGATGGGTTAATTCTCATTAATCTCTGAATTTGTCATAAGAAGCAGGTCTAAAGAAAAGTAGGAATTTATACCATGACTGGTGTGTTGAGTATTATATGTTCCTCATGCTTCTGTTTATTTGTTTTTTCTCTATTATTGTTATTAATATTTTATGGTGCAGGGAAATTGTGAGGTGCTAATACTTTTTTATGAATTTTGTGCTTTGTGTGCCTGTATATGTGTGTATAATATATGTAATATATTAATAGGATGATTTTCTTTTAGGCTTCAAGGAAAAGCGTCCTTGAACAGATAATTCAAGGGAAGGCTCAGGTCACTGCATCAAGTGCAAGCTCTGAGGCTTTTGCTTTGATCATTGATGGGAAATCACTTGCTTATGCTCTAGAGGATGATATAAAGAATATATTTTTGGAGCTTGCCATTGGTTGTGCATCTGTAATTTGCTGCCGCTCTTCACCAAAACAGAAGGCACTGGTAGGATTACAACTTTTCTGTGATTTTACTGTTAACAAGTCAATTTTGAGTTCATTCTTCATTCCCCTTTCCTTTCATCAGTTGGTCTTTGCTTCAAGTAATTATATGTTTTTAATGACAAAACTGACATTCATAGGTTACAAGACTAGTTAAATCAGGAACTGGGAAAACAACTTTAGCTATCGGTGATGGTGCTAATGATGTGGGAATGCTTCAAGAAGCAGATATTGGAATTGGAATCAGTGGTGTGGAAGGAATGCAGGTATTTATAATTTAATATTCACTTTTAATTTGCCAGGGATGCTAAGAACAATACTGAAAGCATTGTAATTTGTAACTGTTGAAGGATATTAGAATCTCTTAAATGATTTTTTGTGCTCACAAACTCCTTTTTTCTTATCATTTTATTTCTTCTAATGCAGGCAGTGATGTCAAGTGATGTTGCAATTGCTCAGTTTCGATATTTGGAACGCTTGCTACTTGTGCATGGACATTGGTGTTACAGGAGAATTTCATCAATGGTAATAATGCGTTCATTTGTTGCTTTAGTCACTAGTCATTCTTTAAATTATTAAAACAATTTAATAAAACTAGAGGTTATCGATTGACAGACTGCTTTGACTTGCATGAAAAGGTTACTCCTTCAAAGCCTGACTGGCTTTATTCTTCTGTTGCCAGATATGCTACTTTTTCTACAAGAATATTACATTCGGTTTCACAATCTTTTTATACGAGGCATACGCATCGTTTTCAGCGCAACCTGCCTACAATGATTGGTATTTGTCGCTGTATAATGTATTCTTCTCATCAATTCCAGTAATTGCTATGGGAGTTTTTGACCAGGATGTATCTGCACGCTTCTGTCTCAAGGTGGGTCTTTTATTTCTGTTTTCTGGGCTTTATTCACCATATTTGGGTTTCTTAGCAAATTATTATGAAACCTTTGTTAACTGTTTTGTGCTGTTTTATGGCAGTTTCCTCTGTTATACCAAGAAGGGGTGCAGAATGTTCTCTTCAGCTGGTGCCGCATAGTCAGCTGGATGTTTAATGGGTTTTACAGCGCCATAACCATTTTCTTCTTGTGCTCAAAAGCATTGGAGCACGAAGCATTCAATCATGCAGGAAAAACTGCTGGTAGAGAAATTTTAGGGGGAACAATGTACACATGCGTAGTCTGGGCTGTGAACCTGCAGATGGCCCTTTCAATTAGTTACTTCACCTTAATACAACATATTGTCATCTGGGGCTCAATCGCAGTCTGGTATCTGTTTCAGTTGGTATATGGTGCCTTGCCTCCCAGCTTTTCAACTAATGCTTACCAAGTCTTCATTGAAGCTCTTGCCCCAGCTCCTTCATACTGGCTCATCACACTTTTCGTTGTGATCGCAACCCTGATCCCATACTTCTTATACTCGGCAATTCAGATGCGCTTCTTTCCCATGTATCATGGAATGATACAGTGGATAAGGCATGAGGGGCGGTCAAATGATCCGGACTACTGTGAGATGGTGCGCCAAAGGTCCATCCGCCCAACAACTGTGGGTTTCACGGCACGTAGAGCAGCAAGCATGTGCCAAAGATAAGAATCACACGAACACAGGTGATATTAGCTGTATGATTCCTGTGGATGGTGGAAATATGCCCAAACCTGAAATTCTGCCTGCAGGACATGAATTATACGATAGGGGGTTTCACGGCAAGTAGGATCAATCACAGGCAGACAATGTACAGAAGCAAAATTCAGTATTTTGCATGTGGATGGCAGAAACATAGAGCATCTGCATCCCGGATATTGTAAATTTTGAGTCTTTGCCGTGGGGGCAACTTACAATTTTCCCCCACTTTTTGTACCATAACTCTTGTATTTTAGACAAAATCGGAGGCATGGCATGAGTTAGAAGAGCGGTTATAGTTTTAGAGTTAGAAATAGTGCAGCTGTTTCAGGCTCAATTTTCATTCATATGTTTAATAAATCAATTCTTTTTGGTAACTAAATAAGTGTAAGGTTCTTTTTTCAATGAAAATTTGTCTCAAATTCGATTGTATTCTTCCATCTTTGTTGGTTTCTCAGAGATGCCGTCTGTATTACTATTCATTTTAGCAATTGCATTTAAAAAAGCATCCACCTTTTTTATTCAAGGATAAACATAAACAGTGTTGGATAATTTAATCCTGTTTTTTGTACATCAATTTAGACCAATTATATACTATACTACTCTCCCAAGCTGACAAAAAAACAAAAAAATTGTTATATTATTATAGTAGCAAGTGGGCAATGGGTGGGTGGATAAAACCTAGTTTCACGGCCACATCTTGACAATGAAATACCCGAGACTTAAGTCAGACCAATAATTCCCAAATTGCAACTTGTTTCTTTCTGTGATCAACCAGATATTTAATTTGAGACGATGACTCAACTCCCAAGTCCTCCTTCCTCGAAATCAATCATGTCTCATGTACATCACTGATGGTATATGTGATGATCAAAGAACAAAAAGCAAAAGAGAAAGAGAATATTAATATTGAAACTAATTTCAAGTCAATCGGGTTGGAAGAATCACGTACATCATCAAACCATGAACACAATTCCTATCCATCATCCTCGTTGATATAAGTAGCTACATGTATTCACAGGAGCAAAAAGATTAATGATGCAACATGGGATCCGGACGATGAATCAATTGACTTTAATGCCAAGAAAATCGGCAGCCGATTTTGCCATGATGTTTGCAAACTCGTTGAAACTTATGACGCCATCTCCATTGGTATCGGCCTCTCTCATCATCTCCGTAAGTTCACGGTACGTCAAGGGATGCCCCATCTTGGACATGGACCCTGCAAGCTCAGCCGCGGTAATGAATCCATTGCCGTCCCGGTCAAATGATCGGAAAACCTCCAACAACTGCGCCTGGTTGATCAAAACCTGCTCGCTCATGTCGGGCATTATGGCATTGACCAATTCATCGAACTCGACAAAGCCATTCCCGTTAGCATCCATGTTGTGTAGCAAAATGTGGAGTTGGTCACCGCTAGGTTTGAGGCCCAAGGAGCGCAAGAGAGCGGCGAGCTCAAGATGCGTGAGGCTGCCATCGGAATCCATGTCGAACCGCATGAATATGTCTTTGAGTTGCTTGAGTTGGTGCTGGGATTGGTTGGTGGTCATGGTGGGCATGAGGGTTAGAGATATTAGGGAGGGGACGAGAAGGAGAAATTATTAAGAGGAAGAGGAAGAAGAAGAAGAGGAGCAAAGACAAAAAGAAAGAGAGGAGGAGCGATATACATACGTGGTGGTTGGTTTGTTAAGAGAAGGGGAAGACGTGGCGTTGGGTGGGGTGGGAAAATTCCAATTTGGAATGGTTCAAAATGGAAAGCGCGTTTTTGTTTTGAAAGGACAAGGAAAGGGAAGGGATGGGAAGGGGATCCAATCCACACTCTTGCTGTCTGTTCTGTCTTAAAGTTCAACTGGTAAGACCACATGCGTGTGCTGGGACAATTATTGGACCCCACCTGCGTCTTTCTCTCAAACTTTAATGTCTTCCTTTAATTAATTTTATGGTCTCATAATCTTGTTTAATTATTTTATCACCCTTGCTTCTCCAACAATATGCAACATTAATTGTTCTACTTATGAATAACTTTAGTGCTAAAATATGTTTCATCGTGTCAAAAGATGAAGAAATGCTTTTATCTCATCTTACCTGATTAAGCCTGGTTAACCAAATTGCATCCTCAAGCGAGTGAAGGGGTACTGCTTGCTTGAGGTAAAATTGCATCCTCGAAACAGGTTTTTTGGTTTTTAGCACACACTGCTAGTATTACCCCAGGCCATGGCGCCGCACCTGAATCAAAATCTACAGCACATTTTCGGTCTCATGCACCCCAAATAACCATTTTCAGTTGATTCATCATCCTGTACAAAATTAATACTATCAATCAAATCCCTGATTGATTGATTGGCTACACATGATGAGGACATTCCCTGATGATGTCTCTCATCTGCCCCAAAAGCTTCCGAATGCAAACTCTCCTTTCTCAGACAACTCTTCCAACACCTTCTCAGCTTCCTCTATACAACATCGAAAGCCATGGCCTTCACCACCAGTACAGGCAAGACCTTCTAGTATTTCTATACGTATGGAACTCCTGTGTATTTCTACAGCCTCATCGTGGAATCCACCCTTTACCCTCTCAGTCCTCGTCCTCCCCTTTCTCCCCCGTCCAAGTTTCTTCTTAGCATATCCTTTCGTTTTCCGAATTAGTTTGCAAGGAAGTTTGAGCAAGACGAAGATGACCATTTGGAGAATCAAGCATTGGCTACAGCAACATATGACAATACAATCAGCTACCAGCATGTTGCAGTCCTCCATTGCTGTGAAAGGTGGAAGAATAAGGAAGAAGGTGGTGAAGGAAATAAGATGCCTGCACAAAGTAAGTCATGACTTGATAAGGAATCAGTTCCTTCTCCTCACGGGAGGTTTTATGAAAGGTAAAGCAAACAAAAAATGATGTGTGGCTGTGGCAAATTTAAAAAGGGAGGCAATCCGCCATGACTTAAGATTACATATTTTTGCATTACCAGAAGCATAGACAAGTTCTCAATCTCAAAGGAGGCAATCATCACTTTCCCAAAAAACAAGGAACAAGAAACCAACAATGACGCAATCAAATAAAATATGTAGAATATTAGACGTTAAGGAAACCATTGCTGTCCAAATCAAATTCCTTAAATTCTACTGCGAAGCTGTCATAAAGCTTGTCTTATAAAGAAAAGCGCTTTCGCTTGTTTCTGATACAACTAAAAGGGGCCTAAACTGCAATATCTGATATATGTCCTCCATTTCTTGTAATCATTAGTCAATTCAGTTTTTCCATGCTTCCTGTGAAATATGTATGTCTAATTGTCAGCAGACATACATGTATATGATCTCATTTATTGTAGCCAGGAAGGAGAAATTAAGCTTGGAGATAAGGGAATAGATGGGTTTACATGCTTTTTCCTTCTTTTTTTTTTTATTAGAAAGAGGATTTTACAAGAGATAAGGGAATACATGAACACAACACTATAACTAACTGCTCACAATGTTATCTGCTGGTATTTTGAGGGAAAATTTGAATACAAGCTTTATTATAACTCCAACGTCCATTGGTTGGAACAAAACTGGCATGGACTAATTACAAGCCAAAAGAATTTCAGTAGAATGGCTGAATGGGGGAGAAAATACATAAATGATACATGTTGAAAACTTTTGGAGGGTCTAAAAACTCTCTCATCTGGTGCTGTCAAATTCCAGAGATGGACAAATTAGTATGTTTCAGCCGAAAACCTCCGTACTTAGTTAATTTGAATTGAAGTCCAGCTCAGCTTGCAAACCCTCCGGGTTTAAGATGAAATGGCCTTTCAATATTTACCATGTTCTTCTTCAACTACCCCTACTAATCTCGCTAAAATAATCTGAACTGTAATTTTGACTACCAAAAGCCATCCTCTGAAACCATCTTATTTCTTCAGATTGCTGCGCAGAGTTATATACCTCGCTTTCACCCACTCTCATTCCATTGGTTAGATCTGATGTGGCCAAACTATCAAAAGCTCTCACAACCTGAGAAATATAACTAGAGTAAGAAATATTTGACACTGACAATAACTCCATATAGTTCTAATATTCAGACTCAGAGATGGGAAAAAGGAAAAGAGAAGAAAGACTATTCACTTGTTCAGTACCAAACTTTTACTACCTGTCCCATTCGTGGTCTTTTCGCAGCTGAATGCCGCACACAAGCTGCAGCAGCCTCAATCATCCGAAACATTTCACTTTCAACATAGTTTCTGCCAAGCTTTGGATCTGACAAACCATCAAATTCCTCACTATCCAGTGCATGATTCAGCAAAGGCCGGGCCTGAAGCATGAAGTAGATTTTTCATGAGCCAAGTTTTAGTTATTTCTTTAGCATACTCAGATGTCTTTCACTATTTTTCTTGTTCTCATGGCTATTACAAGCACGTATGTGTATATGCATCAAATTAGAATAAAAAGCAAACTTCAAGTAGAGAAATAGTGAACAACTCCATTTGTTATCCATGACTCTCTTAGTGAAAAGACAAATCTTTTGTTTCAACTACCCATGAATTATGAAAAGATTTTCTCTAGCATTTTGAGAATTCAGGAAAAGAGCTTCGGAATCAATTTGTTAGGATGGAGTAAAAAGGCACTTCAATTTCAAAAGCCCGCAACTAAGGTCTGAAAGAATCCACAGCATCATCCTTGTAAACAATAAAAAATAGAAGAAAATCTTTTCCTTTTGCCCTTCTTCTAGGTCATAAGAATCTATATAATGCAACACAAAAAAGAACCACATTCAAAATCAACCACCTTAATCTGTTACTAGCGAAGTAACAAACTTTACCAAAAATAATTTGACACTCATTGATTTACACTAGAACGTATGATGAATTATTTTAGAATATTGGGACTGGACATTAATGAATGGTTAAATCAATAAATTACCCATTCAACTAGACTTTCATCTCCGAGGGGTTGAGATGCATCTACAGGCTTCCGTCCAGTAATTAGCTCCAAAAGCACGACTCCAAAAGAAAACACGTCGGATTTCTCAGTCAATTTACCACTTGATGCATATTCAGGGGCCATATATCTGAACAACCAATGTAAAAATGGTTGATGTATATATTGTCAATAAGAATGAAAAGTTATACCTTTGGCTACTATATCTCAAAAACTAGTTGAAATGACCTATGAGCCCTCCTTCAACATTAATATTGTCAATGGTTAAGAGCCTACCCGAAAGTTCCCATAACACGTGTAGTTACATGTGTATTTGCATCCAAAGCTAACTTGGCAAGTCCAAAGTCCGAAACCTGTAAGGTAGATTAGAAACTGTAAGACCATGACCTAAATTAAGGCAATAAGAGCTGAATGTAGCTTGCGATGACGAGGGAAAGAGAAAAACATCCATACCCGAGCTTCAAAGTTGTTATCTAAAAGAATGTTTGATGACTTGATATCCCTGTGAATAATACGAGGATGACCTGACATTGAACATGCGAAACAATATAAATAACAAACCTTGACAATTTAATCAACCAACAAAACATTTGACTGTTCATTTGGAAAACAAAGATTAGAAGGAGAAAAGAAAGATGTTTCTGCAAATGTTGAACAGGGTAAATTCTGTATATGCACTACTACAAAGAAAGTTCTGCGCTGCAAGGGACAGTTGGAAAGAGTACACTCTCCATCAAGGTTACATCATGGACTGCAAAAGAATCAAGGATGGATGACTGATCCTTCCTTTTCTAAACCAAGCCAAAAGAACATATCGTTTACTTAAAAGAAGAAGACGGTCGGTGATGAATTTGCCATCTACTTCTTGCTTGGAATAAGTTAAAGAATAATTGCTTCCTTTTTTCTTTTTCTTTTGCTGTGTGATAAAAGCCTGTTTGATCTCACTATGTATAACAGATGCTGATCTGTGGCCAAACTAACATGCCATTACGTCAAGATACCATAGTGTATTCCCTCACAGAAATTTTTAGAGATTAAGTTAAAAAAAGCAGACATTAATCTGTTGCAAAATGATAAGTACATAATTCTGGAAAACTAGATATTCCCTTTTTAAGTATTTTGGAAGATTCCAGTGTCAAAGGTGATTATTTCTTGGCAATCAATCTGTGAAAGGAAATACTTACAGTCCTCATGGAGATAAGCTATCCCACGAGCAGCGCCTGCAGCAATTTTAACACGTGTTGCCCAATCCAGAACGGGCCTACCTTCCCCTGCTGAAATGAGGAGCAAGACATGTCAGATTAGCAGTCCAGTGCAGTGAATCAATTCTTGGAAGCTCAGTTATGGCCTTACCATGAAGATGGAAATAAAGGGTATTATTAGGGACATATTCATATATGAGCAATCTTCGATTCTCAGAGATGCAGTAACCCACAAGTGAAACCAAATGACGATGGTGTATGCGACTAATAATTTCAACCTCAGCTTTAAATTCTCGCTCGCCCTGCCCCCCACCAATTTTTAGCTGCTTTACTGCCACCTCTCTTCCATCTAGTAAGAACCCTTTATAAACAGCTCCAAATCCACCTTCACCCAAAAGATTTTGCTCTGAAAATCCATTTGTGGCCTTGGCTAATTCTTCATATGTATACAATGACCTTGAATTGCCTAAACTACCAGGTTCGGGCATCAGAGGCAATGAATGCACAAAATCACTTCCAGAACTACTTCCAATAAGAGGAGCTGAGGAGTGTGTCTTTGTAAAGAATGAATCTAAAAGCATGGTAATATCAACGATCAAAACATGAATTTAAGTTGATATGCTCAAATCTAAAATTTTAACAACAATAATCTAAGCAAATGAATAAATAAAAGGAGTATAAAAAAAATAAGCAGTTAGATCCAATGCAACCTTTTTCTTATTTGTGCAATAAACTGGATAGTATCCTAGTGCCAAGTATCTTTCATGTTATTCAACATTCATCAAGTTAAAATCGTAACAAATCTATCATTTGCTGTATTCTTTTTCCCCTTTTTCCCTTTCTTTTCACACAATAAGCAGCATCTGAATTCGCACTTAGGAAATGGATATGGATTTATCATATTATGGATGGAGGGAATCAAAGCTTGAAGGATAACTGAAAGATCCCAAATTGAATAGGAGGTTCAAAGTTTTAGAGGAGGGTAAGCAATAACATGCCAAGGAAACAACAACGCAGCTATTAAAAAACCTACCTGATCTGGGGGAAGAGCCTAGTGGGGACGGCATAACATAACCACCATTAAGTCGAGTAAGCTTCTTCTTCTTCTGCTTCGTCAAGCACCATACAGCCAGCCCAATGAGGCTAAGCACTATGATCCCTACAGCTACACCAATAGCAACTGCACCCCCCACACCAATGCCATCATTACCTGAGGAGTCTGAGCTTTCTGGCGCACTGGGACTGGGAGCATTTACAGTCGGATTATCGGATGGAGGAGGAGGAGGTGATAGTCTTAATACAGATGGTGGTGAAGATGATCTTGAAGTAGAATTTGAAGGTGAAGGTGTTGGTTGAGAACTGGCTGGTGTAAGCTTTGAGGGAGGAGGTGTTGGAGTAGGAGATATAGAAGATGGTGGAGGTGAATTTGGATGTACTGTCGGTGGCGATTGAGATAGTGGTGGCGGTGAAATTTTGGGAGATTGTGATGGTGTTGGTGTATTAACAGGTGGTGGCGATGATGAATTCGTAGGTGGTGGAGGTGATGGTGGTTGTCGAGGTGGTGGTGGTGGTGGTGGTGATGGTTGTGGTGATGGTGAAGCGTCAGGTGGTTGAGTGGATGGCGGTGGTGATAAATTTTGTGGCGGTCCAGGTGATGGCCTGGCTGCAGGTGGTGGAGGACTACGTGGTGGAGTTGGTGGTGGTGATGCTGGCGGCGGAGAAGTAGAATTGGACGGAGGGGAAGTGGGTGAAACAGCAGGGCGAGGGGGGGGTGGGGCCAGTGGGGGTGGAGGTGAAGTTTCAGCAGGAGGTGGTGGTGACGAGGTGACTGGAGGCGACGCTGGGGGTTGAGGAGGTAGAGGTGGAGGTGGATTAGCATTGGACAGAGGAGGCGTGGCACGTGTAGAAGGTGCAGGAGGAGGAGAGTTTTGAGGTGGTGGAGCACTGGTAGAAGGTGGAGGAGTAGGAGTTCTTGGTGGAGGCGGTGGATTGGTAGCAGAAGCTGGTGACACAGCAGGAGGAGAGGAATTTGGAGGTGGTGATGTGGTTGCCATCAATCTAGTTACCAAATCAAAATGATGGTTCACTATCAATTCCTATAACTTCACATATACCAACATTCTTGTTCAATCTCATAGAAAAAAAGAATCCTGTAACGAAAGCTTCACAAGATATACATGATCCATATCTAACAAAAGAAAAAACAATAATTCCACTAATTGTCGCTGATCAAATTGAAATTCTAGGCAAATCCAAACTTCCCAACTTTCAAGTGCCAGCTTATTCAAGCACCAAACTTTACCAAACAGACCACTCTTGCTTCGAAACACAGAAAGCTTCCCGTAGACACAACAGGCTAACTGTTGATGATATGGGCTTCACCAGCACGATCACAGGAACACTGTTTTGAACTAAAACTCAGGTCAGAAAACACTTAGAAAGCAAAACCCAGATCCTTGATTGAGCAAATGCAGCAAAGCAAACTGGTTGCTTTGCAGAAGAAACACAAATCCCAGAATTCAAAGGGCCTTGCCTTTCTAGTTTCTATTCAGTAAGTGTTGGTCTCCGTGGTGAAATATGTTTGCAATGAGCACACCCCTGGGACACGGATTGTGGGTCACAAATCCTAAGCAAAATTGACAAACAAGACTGATCTAATCCGCTCGTTGCGTTTGGGTTTTTTTTTTTTGTCTAATCATCATCTTTCAAGTTCATACTTGGGAGTACGTAGGACAAAGAGAATAAGGGTTTAAAAATCATCGAGATTTAATCTAAAATAATAATGATAATATGATGATTGATTCTAATGATATTCAACAATCCTTGCTTTTATTGTAACGTCAGATCACGTTAAGGTAATATTTTTCCTAATTTTTGACTTATTCAAAACCAAGTGCTGAACGGAAAAGCACAGCTGTTCTAACTTTTGTGATCTCTATTCTACAAAAAACCATGGACTTTTTCTTTCATTTTCCTTCTGCATGACATCATAAGAAAAATTTAGAATACCAACCAAACCCCAAAGTTTTATTTAAATAATCAAATCCCCATCTACTGCTAAAATGCTGATTTTGTCTGCAAACTCCCTTTGACACGATAAACTAATCCTGTAATTTTGACAGTGATGCTACAATTAATAAATCTAAAAGCATATAGAAATTGAATAATAATAATAATAATGTATAGACTAGACTAGATTAGATAAATCAAGGGTATTTTTTGTTGGAAAGAAATAAATACTGGTAGATGTATGATAATGCATAGAATGGAGGCTGTGAAGTGAGAGTAAGAAAGGCGTGTTGGTGGTGGTGGGCTGTGGGGCAAACTTGTCAAAATCATTGGCACAATCTAAGGTAACCCCAACCCGTGACATTGTACCATGCTTGCTCTGCTTAAAGTTTGCAGCTCATCATTATTATTGTTATTACTATTCATTCAAATTGAGTACTCTATTTAACAGTTAGACAAAATTTTAAGTTCAAACATTGCCTTCTATTTCTATTTCTTTTTATTGGTAAAGAGTACATCAATTAATGCAGTAGCTTTGTTATCTCTCCATAAAATTACTCAAGGTCAAGCCACATGAGCCGATCGTGTATCATTTGCCAATGCTCCAAGCCCAGCGTGCAAAGTTGAACTACATAAACTTTGTCTCTGCAGGAACTCTTCTTCCAGCCC
Organism: Theobroma cacao; assembly: GCF_000208745.1. Classification (NCBI taxonomy): domain Eukaryota; kingdom Viridiplantae; phylum Streptophyta; class Magnoliopsida; order Malvales; family Malvaceae; genus Theobroma; species Theobroma cacao. The sequence continues at coordinate 41,104,188 of NC_030851.1, forward strand.
AAATCTAAAGCATTCAGGGGTTGACTGCATCTGCAATAGACTTTATTTTAGCTTTTTTCCTCTTATAGGGTCAAAGAGAGGGGTCTAGGGTTTCTCACGCCCCGTCCAAGTCATCCAAGTTTATGTTTGCTGCATTAAATTCTACATAAAGCTTGGGGGTCCGGGGTAAGGGAATTTGAGCTTCAACCAAGTTATGATTTACGTGAATTTGATAGTGCCTTCGATTCTAATCAACACCCTTTATTTGGAATTTCATTAATTGATTTATGTAGTAAAACTGGAAGCAAAATATTTGCACGATTCATTACTTAAAAAAGTTGTTGACTCCGTCAACATTTCAGGGCCACACCACACGGTGCCCACGCTTCCATCTGTCTTCTCTCCATTCCAACTGCGGTTAGGACGAGAAAAAGGAAGCACCCTTCTCTCGCCTCATGTCTTCCTTAGTACAAGAAAAACAGGTTGTAATAAAATGACAATGACATGTTTGAGAGGTTCGACTTCTAGAACACAGCGCCACGACTTGACTTCTTTAGTCTCCACATTCTTCCTTTCATTTTAGTTTCAAAATCAAACGAGTGTGTTTGGATATTAGTAAAATGCAATACATGTTCAAAGAACGCAGCAGATTATAGGTTCCTCTGTCTATTTCTAGCATTGGTAAATGACTTTCCATTCTTACAACCAAAAACTTTCTGGTAACATGAGACACTACGCATCACAGGATACACTAACCATATTATGCTAGCCTTCCAGGTTCTGCAGCATCGGCGGTTATGTTAACAAATGACGAAGCCGTTTGCTTGCTTCCAGAGACAAGACAATTGGACATCCTCCTAAGGTGCCAGAGAAGAAGGTGGCTACACCAGGTGTATCCGGTTTAAATTTTGCCACATACCGTTTTCCATTCCAAAATGCTCCTCTCTAAGCAACTAAATAAAAATGAAAATTGATCCTAATCCATCAGATCAATTAGCTTTGTCTGCCAATTGTGAATTTCTCCTTGAATTAATCTCTGCAGCCCAACTCTTTCCTATTTCAGTCTGAAACTTTCCTGAAAATCAGAAGGAAGTAATGAGAAAAAGTAAATATCACTATCAGTTTAGGAGCAAGTAATATAAAAAGATGTCAATGGTTTCACTTATTTCATCCTGCTTGAAACAAATAATCTACTCTACCTGCAGTTGAAAGGAAAAACTCATCCAGCACCTTCCCATGTTCTGCCATGATATGATAATATCAAACAAAAGAACTTGGATAATTATATAAAAAAATTTAGGATAAAATACCTTACCCTCCTAAGTTTTGATAGGAATTACACCTAAGTTTATGAGTTTTTGAAATGAACACTCCGTCCCAAGATAATATTTTCCGCTGGACACGTAGGTCCAGCTGTTAATCAACCGTTAGTGTTTCTTTTAACTTGCTGACGTAGAAAGGGTAAGGACACAATTTCACCCTTACTTAATTTTTAAAATTACTATTTTATAATTTTATTATTTTTTATTATTTTTTATTAATTAAAAAAAAAGTTCCCATTTGGAGAGCATCGGAGCTCCCCTGGGGAGCCCCGATCAAGCTCTCTATGGGAGCACCGGTGCTCCTCGCAGGGAGCCTGAGCACCGGCTAGTGCTCCCTATTTTTTTTAAATATAACAATAATTTTTTAAATTAATAAAGAAAGAAAGAGTATTTTAGTTTTTTTATAATCTCTGTTAATAGTGTTTGCACTTTTGGGGTAAAATGTCTATTTAGAAAACTAATGTTACTTTGTATAATTTCGATCAAAACTTAAGAGGTAAGGATATTTTACCCAAAAATTTAAATTCACAAACCCTTTCCCATTTTCAGCCATAAATACATAAAGACACTTACCCATTTCATATTCCAGTGCTTGCAGAATCATTTCAACCTGGATTGTGAAAGCACATAAACTCAATTGAAGCAAGGAAAAAGTAATACTTCTATATTTATCCAGGAGGGTGAGACAACAAATACAAATATTCTAGTGCAGGACTAACACAGAAAGTGAAAATCAGTAAATCACAATGAGTTTGCATTACAGAAACATTACAAGGTAATGTCAATATAATGATCTACGGAAAAGTCCTAGAGCCATGTATGATGAATCTACTGTTTTGCTAAACCCTGTACCCCCATTCTCCTTTATCCACAAGAAGGTTGTTGAAAACCAAACCCATCAATAATATATACAACAGAAGTTCTTTACAGCACAATACATTACTACGTTCCAAATGCTTCTTATCAGAAATATAGCATACAAAACTATGCCAAATATAAGTGAGAAAGAGAGAGAGGGCTACTTCATTGATGTAGAATAATTCAACCATGGTTACCACTTCTAACAACCAACAACCTAAGATATCTCATTTTCAATACAAAATGCTCTTCCAGGAGAAAAACCTTTATCTGCGTGTGTGTGTGAGAAAGCATGCACACACAAATGAATGCCATCACAGAACATACCTTGTCAAAATCTTTCACAAGATTAGCCTCCAGAGAAGCATTACTTTCATATTCTGCCCACAGTTCTTGGATCTCCTCAGCTGCAGATAACGAAATACCCAATTTAGACAAGTAGATGCAGTTAGTAAGCAATTTAACAATCCAAAATTTCCACATAAAACATGGTTTAAGAAGTACCCCTCATTCCTCCACCCAGAATTTTGCACATATCAGTTAACGCTGCTTGCTCACGTCTGCTTTTTTCTTCTTTAGGCACACCATCTGATGGTGTTATATCTCCAACAATAGCTGTCAAAATTCAATATCTGAACTCAAGACTCAAATTTGGCCCAAAAAGAAAACCTAAAGACTCAAACCATAAATTTCATGTTATCTATGTCAGTGCAGGTGACATGCACATCTAAATTTGAAGTACATTATCGATAATGTTTGAAAATAAGGACATAGAAAAGTACCTTCTGCAATATCATGGACAATTGCTATCTTAATACACCTGTAAAAGGTTAGATGCAAAAAGACATAAAACTTCCCTAAGTAACACCCAACAAAAGCACATAGGAAATAGAAGTTTTAAAAGAAAGAAAAAGTAAGCATAAAAAATCATATGCCTATCACTAAACTCGCCTCTAGCCTCCTTTCCAAGCTAAATCTAGTCAGAGAAAATAAGACAAGACATAAAGCTAACAGCTAACTCTCCCAAAATTTTCATCAATCACCATGAATGAAAAAAAAAAACAAATCAAATGAAAAACTTGGAAGTTAATATATTAATAAAGACAAAAGCCTTCATATGATATGACAAGAGTCAACCTTTCTCTATTCACATCAGGAAGGTCACCAGCAATCAAAGCCATCAAAGCCATGCGGTACATATGGTCAGCAATTGATTCAGGACCCTTTATCCCGTGATTGATCCAACCCTTCCTTTTTGTGGTCTACAAGATACAGAATGAAATCAATAATTACAATCTTTCCTTTCCAAGCCAGTTTATACAATAGTATATTAAAAAGGCACGATGCAATGCTAAAAATGAAATAAAACACGTATTTTTGGCAGTGAGGCTCACATTTCCTCAGTTGCGAAATTCAGCCGATAACTGTAGGAGAGAAAGATGGGTGGGGGATACTTACAGTTTAAACAAAGAGAAAACAACTCTAAAAAACAATTACCGTGTAAAATGCACACTTAGAATTATATGGAAATAAATTGAAAACAAAAACTAAAAACCAAATAAAATAGCAATAAATAAGAGCTACCATATCCTTCTAAAATCTGTAATTCTTCCAAGTCTTCCATGAATAATTAAAAACCCCTTTGTTAAGGTCAAAACTTGTTCTGCATGCTATGTCAATAATAAAATACACCTCCAAGCCTCCACAAATTTATGAAACCAAAATAAAGAAGTAGATCTCTAAAGCTCTTTTTTTTTTTTTTTTGAAAGTTAGATCTCTAAAGCTCTACCATAAGTTTTTCTGTTTCGACTTATCAGCCTAACTGACCAGAGAGATAAGTACAAGCTAGAGTATTGCTAACAAAATGAAAGTACATATACCTTATGCCCAATGTCTATACAAGGCAACATTGGCATAGGGTCTCATGCTGTAGATTGTCACACTACTACCGTTAAAGAAGTTGGGAATAGATTTTATGCATATAGGTTCAGATCTATGTCCCAATAAAGTAAATGGAAAAAGGTGCTTAAACTTTTGTGCAGTTATCCTTGTTGTGGAGTTCAAATACGCAGGTATAAGCTCATCTCATTATCTAACAAATTGTGGAATTCAAATACACCTGTATGACTTCATCTCATCCTCCAACTAAAGCTGAGCATTTTAATGGAATCAATCAGAATACTAGAATTCCCTGTTACATACCTTTTCTCACTTGAAGGTTGTCAATGAAAGTAAAAACAAAAATAACAAAAATGTAAAAGGAATCATCATGCTTGATAAAAATGACAAAATGGATAAATTATGCTTATTATTCATTCAAGTAAAGATCATTTCGTTTGCTATCCTTTTAATTCTTCGAGCATGCTGTTTACTTGGTATGTAAACAGCAAGATAGTGAGTATCTTTCAAAAATTTCATTGAAAACTCCTTTTATTAGTATAGTATTCACAAAGTCTTAAATTTAAGGAGTACTGGCCCCTCAATCTAAACAAAGAATTAGGGAAATACAAAGGAAGGAATTAACCTGAAAGTGTCTTTTATACCTTGAGACGATGGCACAGTGTGAGAAAATCAATAGCGGAGGCCGTCGACGAACTGGACAACCTGGAGGGAACACCGGTATTCGACATAATGGCCGAGCTCTCGGAGCCGGGTTTTTGAGAATGGACAGAGACGAGCCTCAAAGTGGCAGCTCCGGTAAAGCAAATCGGTCGAGAGGAGGAGGAAGAAGCGTGGCTGATGAAAGTGATCGGCAAGCGGCGACGTCTGAACCGATGCAATGGAGGCGCGCAGTTGATTGACGTATTAACCGCCATTTTGTACGCCGGAGATTGAGAAGTTTGCTTTCTTTTCTTGCCTTTTTTATGGGATGCGAGAAACGGGGGCACGATTTGGTTGGGCTGCCGATTAACTTTGGTCTTAACGGGAAAAAATCAGGCGTTTCTCGCTCTGCTACGTAATTCACCACATGACTTATTTTGTTGCTTTTTTTTTAACGAGTTAATGTATACAGGATTAAGGCTTAAGGTTTGTTTCATAAATTATTAAAAATGATTCATGATTTAAAAATTTTAAAAAAATCTTTTCATCCATGAATCACTTATGTAAAATTAATTTATAAAAATTTAGATCATGAATAGAATCGTTCAATAATCTTAATATTGTTTTTATCTATATAAGATAAGATAAGATGATTTAAATTCTATTTATTAAAAATAAAATAATAAATTATGATCCCCTAACAATTTCGTCTGATCAAGGTAAGTTACAATAAATTTCAATTAAAATGATTTTTTGTTTAAAAATAAAACTAATATATGAGTAGGATGAACCGGGGCGGATATGGATCTAGGCCGGGCAGGAGCCCCTTAGTTTGTCGGGGCTGGGGCAGGGGGCCCAGGGGCCTACTGATCCTTTGCGTAAGCGATGCCTCATCATTGCTTAGGAAATTATGGCATCGACTCACAGCCTCAGGCTGTTGGGTGGAGAATGGAAATCTCCTGCCCCTGGTAAGTGTCCCATTGGTACCTCTTTTCTAATTTAATGCCAGGTGTCCTCTAAATTTTAATTAAATGATAAAAGTTACGGTGTTAAAATTAAACCATGTTAAGCTAATTAATAGTAGTATAGAACCTTCGCTGCTTATTGTTGGGCTATTGGAGTATCTCAGGCTGGTCAAAAGAGCACTATTTTTACGATCAAAACTCCTCTTCGATGACAACATTGTTACTTACAGAAAATAAAGAAAATTCGGATTGTTGAAAGAGAGAATTCAAATTTGGTCATTTATGGAGATTGTTTTGCTCTATTACTATCGTTTTTTATTTATTTTCCTAGTAAAATTAACAATAAAAAATAAATTAAAAATTAAATACGAAAATTCAAATTCTATAGAGATTTTGACAATAAAATAAAAAGTTATTGTAAAGCGTGAGTCTTTAAAGGATTTTGAAAATTAACCAGATTTATTTGTTGGTCTTTAAACGTGGATCTCCAGCATATGATGCCACATCTTTTTTTTATTTTCTTTTTCATCAATTTTCTTGATATAATGAATATTATTTTAAATTATTTTCTTTTTTATTTTTTTAATGCTATAAAGGATCTGTTTCATTCCTCAATAACATGTTCTTGACCATGAGTGATGTATTGAACTCTCTATCTTAAGAACTTTTGGCAATTCTCTTCTGAACCAAGTATTTTATAAAGCATTTGCTTGTTCCTCAAAGCACCATATATGTTGTAATACAAACGGTGACCTTCCTTGTTTCTACTATTTAAGTAAGCCACCGTCTCAAAATCAGGACCCAATTTTTTCTTCAAGGATTTCCGTCAACCTTAAATTCCTAGTGCCATAAACCAAGTCTAGATTCCCTCTTCCAACAATCCGATCTTCTTTGTTTTCTGTAAACAACAATGTTGTCATCAAGAGGAGTTTCCCGATCGTAAAAGCAATGCTTCTTTGGTCCACCCGAGGTATTCCTGTAGCATAGCAACAAGCGGTGAGGGTTTTATAACACTATTAGTTAACCTAGTTTTAACACCGTTATCCAACTTCTTTATTCAATTAAACAATTTGAAGGACATTTGGCATTAAATTAGAGAAGTGGCAGCAATGGGGCACTAACTAGGAGCAGGAGATTTCCATTCCTTAGGTAGCTAGATTATGGCCGAAGCAATTTAAATTCAAACCTAACTCTCCACTAGTTGCTGTATGACAAGCCAAAATCAATCAGAAATCTGTGTGTCTAAAGAGGGAGAGAAAATGAGTAAAGGTGAGAAGAGGGAGGCTGTGAATATTGTTGAGAGCAAAGAATGGTACTTAGCAGACTATGCACCTCAAGGCGTTCCAACCTCTGATCATCTGAAGCTCCGCAGTGTCCCACTTTCCCTTGCCCTTGATTCCATACCCCAAGCCCATGTTGCCATTCAACTCCTCTTCATCTCCATTGATCCTTATCTTCGTACCAGGATGAGCGGCCACGATGATGGTTTATATTTTCCGCAGTTCCTCCTTAACCAGGTTCGTTTCATGCTCTACTTGCGTACCTTCTTTTAAGCCAAGAATTACTAGTATCAATCGGTTTGTAAAAATGCACTAGTTTACAAAATACCGTACAGGTGATAACTGCTTTTGGAATTGGAAGAGTAATCAGATCCAAGGATGACAAGTATATCGAGGGTGACATTGTGCTGAATGCTTTCTTCCCTGTAGCTGAATACTGTGTCGTGCCTTCCGATGTCCTGATAAGAAAGATTGATCCAGCGGCGGGAGTGCCCTTGCCAGAATATCTCAGTTGTCTTGGTGATTAATCATTTCAATTCTTGGAGTTTTGTGTTTGATTTAGTTTTCTCAGTACTGATACATAAATATGTATATGATCATGGTTACTACTACTAATGATGGGTGTATGTGCATTAAAACACAGGGGTTCCTGGTTTTGCAGCATGGTTGGGGATACAAGTGCTGGGAGACCCAAAGCCAGGCTCAAACGTCTTCATATCAGCGGCTGCAGGTGGTGTAGGAATGTTTGCAGGACAATTGGCCAAGCTCAAGGGTTGTAGAGTCATTGGAAGCACCGGATCTGATGACAAGGTACGTAGTCCATGCAAAATATATAGAGGAAATTATAAAAAATAATTTTTTTGATAAGAACATTTCAAAAATAACTATTAAAATAAATTTAATTATTTTTAATCTTCTCAATGCTGAGTTTATTATATGGCTGAATCTTAAAGTAGCACAAAACTTTGGTTTGTATTTTATTGTCATTAAACAGGGTTATTTCTCGACAATAATGTCATATCAGCCGCTAATCTGTTGAAAACAACACCAGTTCCGTCATATATTTACCAGTGACAATCATTGACAAATTAATGTGTCATTTGTCAACAACCAATTATCACCGAATGCAATCGGAATGATGATGAGTTGATGACACAGGCTGTGTTCTTTGAAATGGGAGTTTGGCCATGGAATATAGAAGAAGGGTTGTATTGTAGTGGCGTACGTGGAATGCTTGTCCTAGTTGAGATTGTCGGCCCGTAGCAGAGTCTTACTCTTTAGCTCTGATGGAAAAGGAAAAGTTCGTCGTCGTTTAGGGGAAAAATAAAAGAGAGGATAGGAGATATGCAAACATGATTTTGGTGTTAATTTTTTCTTCTTCTTCTTGTTTAGGCTACAGGGGGGTTGGAGAAGGTGATAGTGTTACTCTATATATATTTCCTGAAGCAAGCAGACAAAACTTTGAAAACTTTTGTTTGAGATATTTGACGATATACCGAGGTGGGGGACTTGAGGGTGGAAGTGGAAATCATTGCATGTAAGGAGCATAATTATGAGTTGGGAAGCGGGAGACATTAATATTGTCAAAGGTTTAGCACTTTGCAATCCAAAGAAATTGGCACAAAGATGATAGATAATGAGAACGATCCAGTGATTCCATAGATCTTTTACCTATCTTAGTGGTTGACTATTTATTTCATATATATAGAGAGAGAGGAAAGATATATCGGTAATTAAATTTTTAAGAAACAAACAAAGGTACTGTAGTTTAAAATTTTTTGATGCAATACTTTAAGCCACATTAACTTGAGATGCAATGACTTGTGTATAACAACCATTAGAGTAACCTAGCTATAAACGAATTTTTAGTTGGTCATTTGTGAATGTGCATGCAAGTAACTGAGTCAAGACAGAGGGCCTAATATCTTTTTGTCTTGTTTTATATATATATATATTTTAAGGTAAGGCTCCTAATGGAGGAATTCGGGTATGACGACGCATTCAACTACAACAAAGAAACTGATCTTGATGCTGCTTTGAGCAAGTAATTGATTCATCTATATTACTTTATGCGTAGAGTTTTGAGAAATGAATAGACATCTCTCCTGTAGCAGTCTTGATCGATGGTATGCAGGTACTTTCCTAATGGCATTGACATTTACCTTGAAAATGTGGGCGGTAAGATGCTTGAGGCTGTCCTCAACCACGTGAACCTTCACGCAAGGATTCCAGTTTGCGGAATGATTTCTCAGTATAACCAGGTCTATATGTATATATGTTCATGTATGGATGGATTATGGTTGGAAGGTTGGTAAATACACTGATGAAAACTTTGATTTGCATGCATGCAGACTTGGACTGAGAGAGAGGGAGTCCGAAACCTGCTGAATGTTGTGGGTAAGGAGGTAAGAATGGAGGGGTATTTGGTGGCTTCGTATTTGGACAGATTTGCAGATTTTGCCAAGGAGATGGAGAGCTACATAAAACAAGGCAAAATAAGATCCAAACTCAAGATGTATCCAGGGATTGAGAGCTTTGCGGACAGCATAGGATCCCTTTTCTCAAGCTCAAATATTGGGAAAGTCATAATCCAAGTTAAGCCCTAGATATATATGGCTTGTGTTTCCTTTTGTCCTTGCTCCTAATTCATGACCAGGAACAATATTGAATAAAAGAGGGATTGTTCTAAGAAATAAATAATACACATTGTGTGCTTGTCCTTTTCTTCTTTTGGGAAACATTAATGTGTTTAACGGTGTGGAAGAAAATTGGGAAAGGAAAGGAAGGAGATTGTTTTTAATTCCTTTCACCATTTCACTGCATGCCCTTATTGCCTATTCCACAAGGGATTAATTAGTGTTAATCTATCTACATACTATCGACTATAGCTAGAGATGGAGATTTTAAACTCTACAAATAAAGTTAATATGGTTTTTCATGTTCATTTTTCTAATCTCTTTTACAAAGTTTAAAAACTCAAAAGCATTGATGTATAAGATATATAATATATTTTTTACGATTAGCAATTTTAATATATATAAGTAGGTAAATAATAAGAGATTAAGTAAATAAATAATAATTAAAATTGATACATATATAGATGAATAATTTCTCAAATTAGTTTGATTCATGACTCCTTTTTTTTTTTTTTGTTTTCTAACTTACAATACAAAGGTTAGGTATTGGGATATGATTTGTTTCTTATATGTTAAGAAAATAATGAATAAAATTGTTTTGACAAAGATTATGTTAAAAAAAAGACACATGTAAATCATGTAAAAATGAATTAAAGAAGATATTTATAAAAAAGTAATTAGTATGAATCTGAAAAATAATTAAAATTTAAATTTTTAAATAAAAGATTTGCACAATTATTATTGTGTATATATTTAAGTATACATGTTATTGTGTACAATTATTTACAAAGTGGAGTCCTTTATATTATTATTATTGGTAGTAATATAAATAATAGAGAACACTTTCGGACTAACGAAAAAACTTAAATTATAAAAAATTTATGTGACTTACTCGAACTCTTTTATCCTTAAAAAAGAAAAAGAAATAATAATAAAGAGTGCTTGAGTGCGAACCTCACATTACATGAGGCCAAATATGTGGATCCTCTTAGCCGAGCCGGACTCAGAGCAAAGTGTGAGTGTATTGAAAGTAGAATCAAGTCAAGTCCCAATGACAACAAGGCAAAAGCAAGGAAGAGTGAGAGCTTGGAGCCGCAGAATTTGCGATTGATGGTATTGGCTCTTACTAGGATTTACACTCTGCTTCTTCTTCTTCTTTTAATTGTGGCCTTCCATTCGTAGCTGCTGACAAAAGTTTATACAGTACTGCTGCTATTTCCTGTTTTATTTGTTGGGCACCACTGTTGAAACGATTTTCGGTTTGCTAATTGGTCAGGGCCCGATGATTATAAAAGGACTCTTCAGAAGATATGAAAGATGGAACCCAGTGCATCCGACGTGCGGTGCCTTTTGGGGTATGGGAATAGGCATTGGATGTGGTGTCGGATGGGGTCCTGGGTTTGGCCCTGAGGTCATCGGTTATGTCGGAGCTGGCTGCGGGATTGGATTTAGTGTGGGCATAACGCTTGCTGGTATTGGCATTGGTCTTCCTGCAAATTTCCTCTTTCAAGTTCCTTACAGCGGTATACTCTCTTCTCTTACTATCTAACTGACTCTGTCCTTTCTGTTTGCCTATAAAGACTATAGCAATCTTAATTTGTGTTGGTGTACTTCTCTTCCAAATTGACATGTTGCTTCTGTTCCAGCTTTTCTAGCAACCACAACTGGGGCACTGGATCTTGCCCGATCCAGCGGTCTTTCCTCTTCCAAAATTACACCTGGTCTTGGCTGGAAGACTTTTGCACCTCACGTCTCTGTCCTTCAAAGAGAAGCCACTGGAAGATTGTCAAGCATGTTGCGTCCCCACACTAGTTCTATTTGGGCTGGTTTTGAAAGATTTTACGGTCGGTTTTTCCACCCTCGCAAAGGTATCCTCAAAAGTTCCAACTTTGTAGAAAGTATGACCAAATTGCTGTAGATTATTATTAAAAGGGATAACAATTTGTGGCATGATCCTTCTCTCCAATTCTTTATATTGTTTGTTATAGCAATTTCTGCTGTTGTATATACTACTTCATTTCTCTGTTATACCATGTTTGCAAAGCTACTCTCTTTGACTTGATGCCACACAGTTTTAGACCGTCTCCCTTATTTATCTCATTCCCCTTGGTTTAAGTGTGAGTTTTTAACATGAAACTCATTTTAGTTTGCCACTTGATGCCAGCTAATTTTATTTTGTGCATGTCTACCGCCCAGAGTTACTATTCTGAATTTGGTATTCACTACACTAAACTGGAAATTCCTGTTTTAGGGGTGTTTTTGAAAATCATTACTAAATTGATGTAATTATCATGACATATCTAGGAACAGATCAATGCAAAGTTCTGCTGTTGTATACCTTTTGAGTCACATCTCTCTGTCTCATTCCATGACTAATGCTATTGATTTGGTTGGTCCTAGGCACTCTGCTTTGTTTTAGCAATTCAATGGCATTTTAGAGTTGCTGATTGAAGATGCTCTCTTAACTCACTAATTCTGCTCTAAAAGTTTAAACTCAAGCATGTCAAGCAACATAATAGCTATTGGATCAGGTTTAATAGTTCTGAGATGCTTACTAGGAAAACGAGCAAAGAAAGGTAATATTTCTTTGGACATATGGTTTAACTTCTCTGTTGCATGTAGGTTGAATCTCTTTACTAGGGCTAGACAGGTTTTTTATAGTACGCCAGAAATCTGAAACATTTCTTGAAAATTTTAGATTAAGGAGTCTTTGGGGTTGTAATTGAGCAAATACTAGTCATTTGTGGCTCCGTGACTGGGATAATTTCAATCTATGAATCAACACAGAGAGAGAGAACAAAGCCTAAGCCTTTGTTCCTCAATGACCGAGATAATTTCAAGTTATGAATCAAATCCTACTGAAGCCAGAACAATAAGTAGTTACTTTGATTTTTTGACCATTCCTTATGTTGTAAGGGCTTTCCCCTATGATTTTGGACACCGATGTGAGTGTCATGCTTTGACATGTTTTGATTTGGACATAATGTGAGAGGGAGAATGAGCAAGTGAGCAAACTAAGCATTTGTGCCTCAATGATTGGTATAATTTCAAATTATGTATCAAATCTATTATCACCATCAGAGAAGTATTTATGGTGATTATTACCATATCTTGTTTTGCATATAGAATGTAAAAGTATATCATTTAAGATTCTTTTACATATTTTTTATCTTAAGTACCTTCACAGGCACAGGTAACAAATAATATCATCAGAAAACTCATGATGAAGAGTGACTAGTTCCAATAGAATGCATCGTCAGTAGATAGTGCAGTTGGAGCATGTATGAAGGGCCATTCTACTTCAAATGGAGAACCTTCAGGGCAATTCATACACACACTGCTTTCTCATAGGAAATCAACAGACCCATGAGCTATGCACAAAGGCAATATATAGGTGGTGGCAGTTAACTGACTTTTATGTTTCTTATACTTAGTGAATCTTACTGTGACATTACATTTTAGAGTAGCAGATAGTTAGTATCTTAAGTGCTGATTTTATGGAGTAAACACGGCTTACAGAAACTTGACCTTTGGATCTTTTTGCTCTCATCTTGCTGTCTAATGTATTGTTTGTTTACATGGACGAATATATCCATTCAATTGTCACAGTTGAATTTCTCTTATTGCTTTTCTAATATGCATATTTATATGTATGATTGATGATGATGGAACTAATTACTGATGCATTCTCACTTTCTTGCAGGTTTAAAAGATTAACTGCTATATAACCAATTGCAAATATGACTAAACGGTACCATGGCACAGTGCATTTTCCCCGTGGGATAGCATCTGCTACATGAAGGAAGACCAAGTTTGTAATGTACTAGCAATTGTTGCCGGAGATAAATGACGTTGGCTAAAGATTTTTTGTTATCTTTTTGGCTTTATATTAATGTGTTTTATCCCCTAGCAATCCCTTAATCATGTTTGCAATTCTTTACCTTTGGCAAGTTCGGGCTTTTTTATCTTTATTTCTGTAAGTTATTAGTATTTTCACACACTCGTATTCATCTTCGATTAGAAAGCCTTAAATGACAATTGAGATCATAAGAAAGGAAAGAAAAAAAAAAAAAAAAGAAGAGGAGATACCCCACTAGTACATAACTTATTTACTTTATGAGATCATCACCAATAACAATAGTGGATTTATTCGACCAAATATTGTTAATATTTAGTTAAAACAAAAAACCTACAGCAAATGGTAGAAACAAATAAGAAATTCCTAACAAAGTCGACCAATCTTTCTTTAGTTATTTACAAATATGTTTTCCTTTTTTCTGTTGTAATTTTGGCAGCTACAGCTATCCATGTGATCACGATTAACAAGCAAAACTAATCTTCGGAGAAAAATGCATCGCATTGGGTAGAAAACTTGTGTGAAACTGGAGGGTAGAGTATTGATAGAAGTCTAGAAAATAAAACAAACTAGAATGTAGAAGCATATGATATGATCGATTTGAGCACAAAAGAAGGAATTAAATGATGAGGCTTGGGATGCGTGGGTGGTACTGGTGTGGGAAAATGTCTGCTATGGGTGCATGAAATACATGGACACATGTCATTGATGCTCGATGCATGCTTCTTCACTCATGCAAACCCTATGGATCCCAATCCCATCCTGGTTAAATAAATAATACACCTTTCCTTGAATTAAGAAACATCTCAACAAGGACCACCCTTTCATGATTTAGTTTGTTTATCTGATGATATATATCTGCCAATAAACGGATCATATTTGATTTATTTATATATATATATATATATTCTTAAGTTACAGTTGCTTATCAAGTATATTATAGTATTGGAATTGGAGTAGCAAAACAAGAGAAACATGTTTCCATTCACCCATCATCCAAGCAGGTCCGCTGCTGTTGGTGCAGGTGCGATACGAATCATTTTTATATTGCAAGTATTATGAGCTACATCAGAGGGAATTGGGCGATGATAAGGGAAAGATGGTATGCGTGAATCCTGTTTTTTCTCTCTGAAAATAGAGACGTACGTTTCAATACCCAAAATTTGATGATAAGGGAATTTGATCAGCTTTCCACATCCGCCATACCATCATTTCTTCTCTCTTTATTTAATCGCTTTAGTGAAGGAGACGACAATTCAATACATACATATCAAAGTTGCCTCCACGATTAGCAATTCTCGTTGCATGCTATACACTGCGTTAATTTAAGACTAAAGCAATGCATGGGCTACATGTCCAAGAATTTTACGTAAAAATTAATCACCAAAACATTCTGGAATATCTATCAATAAGCATTTCATATTCTAGTCTAATATATAATTCATACAGCCCGTACAATGAAACAAGTATATATATCATATATATATATATATATATATATATATATATATATATATATACAACATTAGATGGCATGAACCAAGGATTACGTTTTTTAAGGGCTAAACCTGACAGTACACCACCTGCATAAGCCACACCCGAAAATATAGGAAGTAGGAATTCAACCACAAAAAAAGACTGATTAAGATCATATTGTCAGCAACTAGCTAGCATGGCCTAACTACATCAATCAACATTCAACACCGGTGCTAATTAATTAACTTTCTAGTCCTTTTAAGTATAACTGATAGTCCCATATATATTTCCTTGCTAATTAGTAATCCAATGGATTAATTTAGCAAATGCCAGGCATATTTTTCCAACTGCAAGAACCCAAGGACCAATCAAGGTCAGCCGTTGTAGCTGCGGCTGGTGAAACGTTTTGCTGAGCGTCCAGCGCCATATTACCAGACGGTGACCCGTTATTAGATATACGAGTGCTCTTGGTGTACCACTCCGGCAGTGGCGTCGATGAGGGGAAATTGTTGAGTAAGCTGTGCAAGTCATCGTCCATGGCATTCATCTCTTCTATGCTTTCATCTCCTGATTTCAGCCCTGCCGTCCATGTGAATGGTATTTGAGAAAATTGAATGAATTATCTCGTGATCATATAGAAATATACCATCTATCTACCTATATATATAGATCACTTGCACAAATTAAATGATCAATGCCTTTATACATTTCACTTCAAATGCAACTTTAAGTATAGTATCTTTTAGAATCATTTGATTCATGAATAAATCAATTAATTCGCAAACAAAAAATTATAAATCAGAGCAGTAAATTATTATTATTATAGCATATGGTATAGACATGACAAAAATATTTAAACAAATAATATTCACCTATAATCTTAGATGTAGCCAAAACCAAAGAATGATGACTTACCTATTGACGATGGACAGGAGCTAAAGTCATCGCGGTGGGTTTCAACAACGCACTCATTGGCGTCAACTTCCTCTTCCTCGTTCTCCACATTAGCTGCATCCATAACGCCTTTCTCTTTATCAATCACTTGTGGAAATTCTTCACCATTTTTTTGTCTCTCATTGCGAGACAAAGATCGAGACTCCACCAAAAGAGCATCCAACAAGCCACTACTGCCCTTGAGTCCACAGTAATTGATTGTGTTGCCAGACGGTGCAACCAGACAAACACCACCACTGCTTGTGTAAGAAGAAGCAGGAGTTGTTGGTCGTGGTGGTGTTTGGGATGAACCAAGGTCTGCTTTCAATCCTGGAACAAAGTCGATTGGCTCAGTTTGAGCTCCCATTAGCAATGAACTGAAGCTTAAAGTGTTGTCAAGACTTCCGGAATCGATGAACTGGAATGATGGTGCTGACAATTGGGCAGTTATGTTTTCGTTATACAAATCTGAGGATGAGGGTAGAAATGGAGAATTCGGGGATAGAGGAAGAGCAAAATCAATGTTATTGCCAGTGTTATGATACAGCTTGAACTGGTGGCTGAGGTTGGAGTAACATGAAGAGATGGCTTGATTCTGTCCAGCTGATGAGAGATTCATGGAATCTAAGAAGGAGAAAGATGAAATATAATCGTGCTTTCTACCCTGAGAAGAGGAAAGGAAAGATGATAGTGAAGAAGAGTTAGGTCGCTTTCGTCCATGATATTGTTGAATTTGCTGTTCTTGTTCTTGCTGCTGTTGGAGAAGAATCCCAGCGACATCATCTCCTACTTCTTGAGGGTAAATAGGCAGCCCTGCTCTTTGGCGTCTCTTCATTCTCGTATTCCAGTAATTCTTGATCTCATTGTCAGTTCTACCGGGCAACTTTGGGAAACCAAAAGATGAATTAGAAAAAGGGGGGTAGGGAGAGAATGAGGAAAAGCACAACAAAGGAATTCAAAGGCTAGAGGTGGGCCTAAAGAACTATTAGCAGAAAAGGAAAATCTGATGATGTGTATGAATGAATGATCTCGAAATCTGGTAACTCCATATTAAAGGTAACAACCAACATAGAGAAAGAAAAAACAGAAAAGGAAAATCTGATGATGTTTATGAATGAACTATTAACAGAGAAGGAAAACCCTCCCAATTTTTTGTAGGGGATGATCGAGTTGTACATACTATGAAAGATGAATGCTGGGATGAGTCTTTTGCAGAACGCTGGTGACTTATCTGAGCATATGGCTTTTTCATCGTTTAATCAAAAGAAAAGAAAGGAAAATCTGATGATGTGTATGAATGAATGAATGAATGATCTCAAAATCTTGTAACTCCATATTAAAGGTAACAATCAACATCAAATGATACTATAAAGAATTTAAAGGATGGAGGGGAGAAATAAAAGAGATGCAAAAACAATGGAAAACATATACTAGTATATATAGAAAAGTGCATGCAAATATATATTTATATATACACACAGACATATATGCAATGATATAAATACCTGGGCGGCCATACGAGCCCATTTGTTGCCAAGTTTAGCGTGAAGTTCGATGATGATCCTCTCTTCTTCAGGAGAAAAGGAACCTTTCTTGAGATTAGGCCTCAAATGATTAGCCCACCTCAACCTGCAACTCTTCCCACACCTCATCAACCCGGAATTCTTCTGCACAGCATTCCAATTCCCTTCTCCGTGCTTCTTCACGTACTCCATCAAGATTGCATCCTCCGCAGCCGTCCATGGGCCCTTTTTGAGGCCATGGCTGATCATCCTATCAGACCCCACACCGCTGTTGCTCTTCATGGGGATTGGTAAAACAAGTATCAAGCTATCGGCCACCACCAAGCCAATAAGCTAATAAAAATCCTATGCTTATATTAGTTACTGCCTATTTCTGTTGGCTTGGTTTGGTTTGGAAGTTTAAAGCTTTTAAACTTTAAAATAGAAGAGGAAATGTTGATTAGGAGGGATGGAGTCTGCAGTTGTTTTACGTAATAAGTGTATGTTGTTTTGAGATTTGATCCAGCGTTTTCTTTAAGAAATTGAAGCATAGAGTAGGGGAAGAGCTTTGTTTGTATGTTTGAGAGTTCTCTCCTCTCTCAAGGCGAGAGAAATGCATGAAAGAGAGGAGAGAGGGGGGGACGGTGGGGGGAAGAAAGCTCTTGTCTTTGTCTGTTGTTGTATGTAGTAACACTTTGTTTCTTACTAGTTTTGTGTTTTTAATACATTGTAGTGTTGGGAGAAACTAAGAAAAAAGAAAGTGTAGATTTAGAGAGAGAAAGAGAGAGATGTAGAGAGAGAGAGAGAGAGGTGTGGGGGCCAGAAAAGAAGAGTTTATGAGAGCCTACACCCCACACCCAGAGGGACAGAAAGCAAAGGGCTTTGGCTTTGGGTTTGGCACACAACAGAAAACACAACTTCAATTGGTGTGAGCTTTGATTTCGCTCCGCTTTGCATGCTTCGTCCTACGTCCTTGGACGCGTTTTCTATTTCTATCACAATTCTGCTTATTACTAATTAGTTTGCTTTTCTTGTTTTCTTTTGTATTTTATATATATATATATATATTCAACACTGATTTCAAAAGCCATTTACCAAACTCTGCTCTAAGCCATCAAATTCTCCTGTTATTCAACATTAAATGACTGATCTTTTGGGATAAATCCTTAATTCCCCCTCCATTGTCCAATATATAATTTAATGACTTTCCATTTTCTCTATTATTCACTTTGACCAAATTAAGTTTCATCTTAATCTTTTATTTATTCACTTTGACCATACAATTCCAGAGTCTTTTTATGGAATGGAGAAAGAAGAGATAACCTGCAGTAATTTTCCTTCTCTAATCTCTACCAGAGTCCACGGAAAATCATAAAACAGGAAAAGAAATTCATTTCATCATTACCACAAAAAGCGCATCAACAGCGATTCATCTAAATAGATGCCCTCCTCTTTTTCATTATTACCACCACTGAACTTGCCTTCAACAGTAGGTATCAATTCTCCCAGTAGAAGCAGAGTGCTTCCTGGACCTGGCTTCCAATCCTAAGGATCAATCTTTTATGCTTGCCCCAGGAAAGAAACAAAGGTGGATAGTTGATAGTTATAACTAGGAAATCAAAAAGTGGGTGCAAACTAGCCTAAAACAGACTAGTCAAAGAGCTCCCTCATTCCATATGCTGGCATCACATAAAAAGGAAGTTGGTGAAACATGAGCATATCTTCCTCCTTTAACTCAAATGAGCAGCAGTCAATAGCACACACAATATGTCAACTAAGACCAAATGCCTACTCATAACATGCAATTATAATAGAATGTCATTGTGATATTATGCATTGAAAACAAGGTATTCAAATCCACTACCCATTTTCTATCACTATCTTCAAAGAATTGGTAGTTTACAACAGTACGAGGAACACAGAAATCTGGATGGAACAGAACCAGACCAACAAGTTACAAGCACCTGCAATCTAGCATCTTTTTTTGAACCAAGTAATCAGGCAAGCGTCTCATAAACCAAATTCATCTCCTTTACAAGACATCATAGGCATGCATCAGATTCATCTGATTCCATCTTTATAAGAAAGTTTTTTAATTCCACATCGCATCCAAACTTCAAAGGCATTGAGAATTTTCATAACATATCTTTAATGAACTCAAGGTTAAGTGTGTCTCTGACAATAAGAAACAACCCAAGGAGTATAACAAACATGATCCCAGATGACATAATCAGCTGCTCCAGTTCTAGAGGAAGCTTCCTTCCACCTCTAGCTGCTTCTAAAAGTATCAGAGCCAATGAACCCCCATCCAGAGCAGGTAAAGGGAGAAGGTTTATCACCGCAAGATTAAGATTTAGGAGAGCTGCAAACTCATAAAGCCCATCCACAGTTGACCTTGCAACTTCTGCCCCAACAGCAATAATAGCTACAGGACCTGAAACTTTGCTAGCTGATTGTGAGAAATTCATAAAAGTCTGCCTCAAGCTATCCACAACATTATATGAGAGACCCCAGAACTCTTTTCCCGCATAATTGAAGGCCTCAAAGATATCATTTGGTCTCACTTTAGTTATCTTTACATTTGGTGATAACTGAACTCCAATTTTTCCTGTTCCATCAAGATTCTCATCTGGAGTGACCCCTATTTCAAAATCCTGCTTTCCCCTCTCAACCTTTAGGAACACGTTTCTTTTGGGATTTTGCTTTATAATCTCCACAACTTGAGAAACTACACCAGGCCCAGTTTTTGGCAATTCAATACCATTAATGGCAAGGATAACATCACCGGGAAGAAGACCATCCCGGGAAGCAGCTGAAAAGGCTCTAACTTCAGGAACGAGCACCCCGGAGAATGCCTCCTGCACTGGTAACCCGACTGACAAGACTTGAGTAAATATTATTGCGTAGGCAAACATAATATTGGCGACAACACCAGCTGAAATGACAATAACCCTGTCTAATATGGGTCTGTTCTTAAGCAAATTCTCATCGTCATCAGGAATATCACTATTGGGATCATTATCAGGGAACCCCACAAATCCACCTAATGGAAAAGCTCGAATAGAATATTCTACATTGTTGGCATTGAACTTTGCTAAAATTGGACCAAAACCAACAGCAAATTTACTTACATGGATTCCCTGGAGAGAAGCAGCAAGGAAGTGACCGCTCTCATGAACAACAATGATGGCAGTCAACAGAGCAGCTGCCTCCAACACAGATTCAACACTCCCAAGATCAAATCCAGGAAGAGCCCATGACCTGAAATCAACCCTTGTGGCAGGCGAATACAAAAACTTGGTCTTGCTTGAGGGGGAAGAAGAGTAAGAAACAGAAGGAGAAAGAGATTTAAAGAGGTGTGTTCTGGATCTTAAGGGGAACTCCAAGTAAGGTGGCTTCGAATTGGATAATCTGCCGAGGAAATAAGAGGAAGAAGAAGAAGAGAAAGGCGGACAAGTACAAGAAGAAGAGAAGTTAATGAGCATGGTTTGTTGGCCTCAAAGAAGAGTTGGGATTAAAGAGAAAAGTGAAGAAAATATCGTGTGGCGAAAGACAGAAGCAGAGTAGGATAACTCATAGTTGTTGGGTTCGGGGTCTGTGTGGGGGGAAATGCCCCGCTCAGTAAGCCGAAATGCCACCCTCTCGTTTTCGCAAGTGGTCTGATTGTTCCGTCTGGACTTGTTCATAGATTGAGTTTATTTAGTGAAAATAATCATTAAATGAAAAAAAAGTATCTCAACTGTCCTTCATAAAGTCTATGACCACCCGTTAATTATGATATAAACTCAATCATTAACACAAAAGTTTGTGACACCAACCATGCAAAACCAAAATACAGAAATAACTTAAAATAGTTTGTACTACTAGTATTAAATATTATATATATATATATATAAAAGAAATCCATATTGGTAATTTAAATGGAGCACGGTGAAGAGTTGACGAATTCCTTTGCCAACAAAGACAAGAAGAGCGTGTCATCCGGTCCGGCTTTCCATTCCCAACAACATTTGCAGAGTCATGAAAGTGAGTAACAACCGATACACATACCCACCTAGTCACCTACTAATGATCTTTCAATTGAATTTCTGGTGGCGAAACTCCTCGACCAACCAACCAAACCAACCCACAACGCGTCCGAACCAGTGCTTCTTGTTCTGATAAGATAACCTACTTAAAGTTCAAACAACTCAGAGATTGATGGCTTTGAAATGTGTTGCTTTGTTGGGGTGGAGTCAATATGAATTTCCCAGGTGGAATCAGTCCTCTAACCGGGCACCCGTTACCGTTGGATGGTTTTCAGGTCACAGGTCAGTAAGCTCCTCCGTTCAAGTTGGCAAAGCATCTGCTACTCATAACCAAGGAAGGAAATTCCACAAGGATTTGACTTCTCTCCCAAGTCGGTGTTTATCTTTCTCTTTCTTAATTGTTTTTGTTGAATTCTTCTCTGAGCTAATTGCTAGAATTCTTATTGCAATTTGTACAAGTTTCATTTTCTACTAAAACCAAACTTTAGTAGGTTCATCTGTTTTAAGGCTCTTTGATTGTTTTCGGGGAGTGGGATCTCGGTCAATTTAACTAGCCTTAAATGAATGTTTGTGCGCTGGTATATTACCTGCTTCTACGTTTAACTAGGAAATGAAATAGCTTTCCCTGTCTGTCTCTATCATAGTATCATTCGCCCCCAAGATCCAATTTGAGAGTTAAGGTTTGTCTAAATAATAATTTCTGTGAGTGTTACTTTGGTTTCTCCAATATTAGCTTGGTCAGATTCCCATCTACTGTCCAATTCCGTGCAATATCCTCTTTTGAATTTTTCCCACTTATTGCAGAGCCATTAACTGTTGCTGATTTATCAGCCACTCCTGATGATTCTTCAAAGGTGCGGATATCATTTAAGGTATGATGAGAATCACTTGCTTCTACTTCCCGGAAAAGGATAAATGGGAATTGCCACACAAAGAACCTTTTTTTTTTTTCACTTTGATTAAATTATTGGTGCAGGGGACACTAGGTTCTTACAATGAGGATGCTGCACTCAAAGCCTACCCTAAATGTAAAACAGTACCCTGTGATGAGTTTGAAGATGCATTTAAGGTTCGTTATCTGGTTGTTGTACTAGTATGTAAAGGAAAAGAGGATTCTTTACAGAAGCCTAATTCTGTCATGTCTTCATGTTTAAAAATCTAATTGTCACCATAACATGTAATCTCAGCTTTTACTTTAATTGCTCTGATTGTCTGCCATTGACTCAAATCCTCAATAATGAATTCTTTTAGCAACTGTTTGGTGTCCAAACACCTAAAAGAGAAAAATATTTCTGACATGCAAATCTATGCTTCTTTCTTTATTTTATTCTGATAAAGAGACATACATATGGGCAGGCAGTTGAATTATGGCTAGCTGAAAAGGCAGTTCTTCCAATTGAGAATTCTTCTGGCGGTAGCATCCATCGCAACTATGATTTACTCCTTCGTCATAGGCTTCATATTGTTGGTGAGGTGCAGCTGCCTGTCAATTTCTGTCTACTAGCTCTGCCAGGGGTCAGAATTGAGCAGTTGAAACGAGTGCTAAGTCATCCCCAGGTTAGTCTTTTCTCACCAAATCTCCTTTCATTTTGTTTCTCTATATTTTTTAGTTTCAATAGGCATACATAGGACTTGCCTCATTCGCATAGCACAGTCAATCAGTCTGCAGCTCAATCCTCCTTTTGTGCACAACAACTGATCTTTTATGATCACATTATTCTGGTGCTCAAAGAGTAGTATATGTTGGTAATAGAACACTGCCTCATTCAATATGTCCAACAAAAAGTTTAACTTTTAACTTATACAAGTTATGCTCTTACATGCAGGCACTTGCCCTGAGTGACATTTTCCTGAGTAAGTTGGGTGTAGCCAGGGAAAATGTTGATGATACAGCTAGTGCTGCTCAGGTATTTCTTTTAGAGTCCCTTTGATTTCTTAACTTGAATCTTGATACGCCAACATCTATCAGGTTGCTTGAGACAGAATGTCTCTTCTTCCTGGATTAACCTAACAGAGTATTAAATTTAAATCACTTTGCTTTAGTACGTAGCCTCAAATGGCCTGAGGGATGCTGCTGTTGTTGCAAGTATTAGAGCTGCACAAGTCTATGGACTTAATGTACTTGCTGAGAAAATTCAGGTATCTTTCTGGCTGATTTGATCATCTTACCTTTATTTGTTTACCTTGAAATTTTATGATTTTATTGTAATATTTAGGTAATGTAGAAAACAAACTATTCAACCTAAGAATGTGAAAGTGCAATATTTACAATCATTTCTTGAAGTTCGGGTGGAAGTTCATATCTTTTGGATAAGCAAGTTTTGGTGGAAGTTGACGTTCATTTGATGTTATTTGATATGTCTCAGCTTATGATTTTGTCAATTGTCCATTTGTGCTCAATTATACCGAGAATTACTGTGATTAATCTGAAATGCTACTTTCTTTGCTAAAATTTTGCGTTGTGCAGGATGACCCTGACAATATCACTCGGTTTCTGGTACTTGCTAGGGATCCAATAATTTCAAGGACTGATAAGCCCTTTAAGGTAAACTTTGTTCATCCTTTTAACTTATAATTATTTTATGTTCACTCAAGAGTTTTCCAGTTTCGAATATAATAGTTCCTCAATCCAGACAAGTATTGTATTTACTTTGGAAGAAGGGCCTGGGATATTGTTTAAAGCATTGGCAGTGTTTGCACTGAGAGACATAAATTTGACAAAGGTATCTTAAAGGTTGTTTGTCTAGTTTACTCTGTCAGAGAGCCTTTGTTTCTTACTCTTTCTTCTCTGCACAATTTTAGATTGAAAGTCGGCCCCAGAGAAAACGGCCATTAAGAGTAGTTGATGACTCCAACACTGGGGCAGCCAAGTGAGTATAATCTTTTAAGATTCAGTTCAACGACCCTTAAAAGTTTAAAACCTTTCTAGTGCTGGTGGATGTTCTGACAGGATAAGTAAAAGAACTATAAGTTGAACACAGAACAGGCATTTTCTTTTTTTCTTTCTTTCTTTTCCTTTTCTATTTTGGAAAACGTGGAAAAAACTTGTGTATGTGCATAATTCTCTATATCCCCCAACTATGCCATAGTAACAACTCCATATTTAGAGCTGAGTCATTTAAAATCACATAGTCTTACGATTATACCTTTATTCAAATTAAAATGATCACTAATAAGTAGAAGCAGCTTGTTGGGAGCCAGCCAATCATGTATATGAGGTTATAATGTTAACTAATTAACTTTTAAAGATGCCACCAACAGAACTGAACCAAGTTCATTTTGCATTCACGAGCAGAGTGATGCTTGGATCAAATGATCATTGAGCACCTTTGTCATTGTGTTGTAGAATTTTATCAGAAAAAATACCAGAGATACAGAAGAGACAGTTGCAATGAACATACAGTTGTGTAAATATGTGTACAACCTCATCTAGTTTGTTGTTTGACAGACCAGTTTACGGTTTCAGGTACTTTGATTATCTTTTCTATATTGATTTTGAAGCTTCTATGGCTGAGCCTCGTGCACAAAATGCTTTGGGGCATTTGCAGGTTTGGTTTCTCATTTTTAACCATGCATATTATGGCTTTTTTTGTGCCTGCTGACTTCTAAATTATCAAATTCTGCATACGATTCTAGTACAAACTTTTCCTTCCTTCTGTCAATTTGTCTATTATATTGTAATGTTTCTCCTACAGTATATGATTATTGCTTGAGAAAGTACTCCCTAATTCCTGCCATATCTCTTTTGGAGCTTACCGGGCTTCCTGATTAGATTCTTTTTTTTAGGGGTCAAGAATATTGCATCAAAGCTTGCTTTACATGTTTTAGGAAATTCTGAAGTTAGATGGTCTACGCATAAGTGAAAATGAAAATTGTTTGACTGATTATTTGTTATTGGTTTTTCTTTCGGTTTTATTTGATTGTTTATGGGTAAAAATTTTGTAGTTCATCATACATTTAATTGCTTCACGTCTTTATTCGTGAGTTTGGCGACAAATTATATAACTCATATTTCCTTGCAGAAGAATTATGAAATTGTTTACCTATCACTAACCTGCTCAAAGTCATGGTTTTGTCCTCTGTTGCTGTCTTGCTGGGGATGTCATGCAGTCATCTTTGAGCTTAGATAGTTGCTTTATGACATGTTTAACAATTGCTATATATCATTATCGTACGATATGGTAGTTCTTGGTCTTGGAGTCCTTTGGGGCATTACAATTTAATATTGCACTGCAGGAATTTGCAACATTTCTTAGAGTACTTGGTTGCTATCCCATGGACACGACTTTGTAGCTGTCTCGTATGCACTCTTTTCATATCCATGTCCTATTTGAGTTAGCGGTAAGAAGTTCTTGTAAACCTTTGGGCATTACCTCTCACAATATAGTGGATTAGAACTCAAGTTTACAGGTGGTGATAGGGGATGCATTTTGAAGAGAGGTCCCAAGGGGAACATATAAAATGCTTTGAAGTCAGATTCAAGGTAGGATTCGATACATCAATTGAAGATCATAGCACGAGATCTACAGGGAAATTATCCTAATCAGTTAGAAAGTTCAAACCAAGCTACATGGTGTAGCATACTCTGCAACAGGATGACACAGTTAATCCACATTTATAATAGGTACTTTTTTCTTTGTTAATTTTTTACCCGGATATTCCATAACGTGTAAAAACCCTCCAACTTAGATTGTACTAGAGATTTGGGGATCAATAGTTGTTATGCTAACACTAATTCAGCGTCATGTATTATTTTCGTTGTTATAGCCAGAGAAAACCGTCTGTTGAGCAATATCATATCATATGCAGTAAACAAAATGTTTGGTGACTGAAAAGAATTCATCAAAAGCCCTCTCATTCCGTCTAGAGGGAAATAGTGGCAACGGCTGATCAGTGTTTCTGGATAAATATATATATTTGAATTGTGGGACAATGATATTCACCACATTAAGTGTCGATCGATATATAGAACAAAAAAATTATGTCTTCCTTTTTCCTTAATTTATTCAACATAGAATTAATTGCATAAAGCATGGCCCAGAAGATGAAACAATCAAGAAAATTCTGAAGCTCAAGGGGGAACTCTTCATTGACGCAAAATCACAATACACGTAACATATTTAACTTTTTCATTTGGCAAAGGGGTATTTAATCTTTTGAATACTGAATAGAGATGCATAACCTAATACTCGAGTACCGAAACATAATTAATATATATTGTGTACTCAAGAAAACCAGAAAACAATGTTGGTGTTTACCCCGTATTACCATCCTCGATGACAAGTTCCAAAAGGAAATAGCCCCGGACCCGGCGGAGGGTATGGGCAAGCACTAGTGTTGATCATTTTACAGTCTGGGCTGGAATTAAAACTGAAGTCTTAAAGGGGAACTCCGATGAAAGAAGTAGAATCTGTGTCGTGTCGAGCGCTTTGCACGCTAGGATGGAATTGGAATCGGAAATCAGTAGGTGGGAGCTACGTACCATAGGTCCATTTGTATATGTGCCTGCCTTGATATTCTCCCTCTTAATTTGTCTAAGCCAAACTCCTTGGCTTTGGCATCAACCTTCCTCCCATCTCCGTTTCCTCTCATGCTTCTAGGGCATGAATTAATGACCTCATACGCGATGCATATACCTGAAAATGGAAGGTAGTAGCAAGAACATACATATTAAGTTCCAAGAAAGAAATGGTATGACCTTATAGGAAATACACAATAATATTGGTTCTCAAATACTTGATATAGATCTGACAAGTGTAGTGACTCCTTCCTTCTTTAATTGAGAATAATTACGTCTGCTACTCAGCAACTATATACATTATACAAGTTACGATGATAGCACCCTAATTTGTCTACAATTTGCTGAAAATTTATTAACAAACTAAGACCCCTGCTGTAAAGTACACACGTAATCTTATTATATAAGTTTTTTTTTTTTTGAATTAAGAAAGAGATTCGAATCCTATTTTTAAATTATATTTTAAACAAAAAATCATATACCAACTAATTAGTAAACAAATCAATAGATATACCAACTGTTTTGGATCTTCCTCATCAAAGTTTTCAATTTTCACCGATTAAACAAATATATATAAAAGATCCGATTGGGCTTCAATAAACTACTTTTCTGTTGGTTTTTTTTATTCCTTTCTGGTTTTTCTTTCTAAAACATAAAAGCTGGTCATTCGAACGAAAAATAATCGAAAAAGATGTATGAACACTAGAATTCACATTGATTTAACTTCTAGGCAAAATAAAAAAAAAAACCGAAAGAAGTACAACGATACGTACAATAGAAAGACCCTGAAAGTGCAGCTTGTGCTACTCGAAGCTTGAAAGCCAAAACTAAGGCAGGCACCAGAGAAACCTCGAATTCTTCCTAGCCAGAAACAACAGAGAAAAGGGAAAGAAAGAAAGAAAGACACAAACTCCCTACATTATTCTACGTTTCTTCTAGGAAACCTATGGGATGATACTATGAAGAGAACAAGGGGTGGGCGGCTCTAAGGATAGATATACACCAGCACAAAGACCAAGTACTAGTATAGTTTGGATTTTGAGGTTCATTGAACCTGGACAATTTGGTGAACAATCCTTTAAAGTTACGTGTTAATTTCTTTTTTAATATAAAAATGGATAGAAATTACAAAAAAAAAAGGCACGACAGAAATGGATGGTCAGCATGCCTTTTAAGCTCCGAGTACAACCTTCCTTTGCAAGCAGTTATTATGTTTAATAAGTTGTGGTTCACTTTGGTTTTCATCTTCTGCTTCTCTCAAACACTCGAATTAAAATGAACAATTAATTTTACAAAATTTTATATGCCTGGACCAGGAGATGAAAGATAAGAAATCAAATACGATAAACAATGAACAATACATGACGGAATTACGTACCATGCATGCATGCATTGAAATCTAACGTATATTTACTTTTTTATTTTTTATATACTTTTAATTTTTGAATGATAATAAATTAACTCCATCTTTTTATTATTCAACAAAAAAAGAAAAAGATTGTTTAGTTTATTATATACTATATAGAGATTTAGATGAAGGAAAATTATGACCATTTAATGTTGGATTGGACATATATATATATATTATATATATATGATTGAATGAAAGGAATATCGAGATACTCTGGATTGTGAACGACATTGCCTACATATAATTTTAGTCTAAGCCAGAGACTTGGTTCCCAATAAAAGTGAAAAGGAAAAATAAAATAACAACATTTAATTAAATTGTTTAGCTCTTATCTTGTTTTGGGATTTCTTTTCCACCTTTAACAACGTTAATAAACCCATTATATATTATTCGCACCTCAAGAATACTAACTCATACGACCTTAAAACTGACAAGATTGAATAATTTGAATAATTTTTGTTGTATAAATATTCTAATTCACAATCAAAATATATATATAGAGCAGTACATATTTATCTACATTTTTAAAAGAATCTTAAATATAAGAAAAGGCTATTACAAGATAAACTCTTAGGAGATAAAATAGTAATCAAATTGTTGAGGTTGTTGTAACAAGAGCAAGAGAGATTTGTGGAGAGATTAAATTTGTTGGTAAGGCTGAGTACGTTGACTAACTATTTGATCTTCCATAATTTTTGAATTTCCTGCTGATAGGAGTTTATCTTATGGACATTCTCTAATAGCCCCCCGCAAGACGGTGCTCCCATTGGAGATACCGATCTTGGATCGCAGTTGACGAAAAATGATGGATGATAAGGGCTTTGTAAGAGCATCAGCAAGTTGATCTTTTAACGAGATGTGGGACACAATAAAGGACCCACGAACCACATGATCACGAACAAAATGGTAATCAATGGAAATATGTTTCATGTGAGAGTGAAACACAGGATTAACAGAGAGATATGTTGCTCCTATGTTATCACAGAAAATTTGTGGAGATGATAAATACTTAACTTGCAACTCACGAAGTAAGTTTTGAATCCAAAGAACCTCAACAGCACAAGAGGCAAGAGCCTGATATTCCACTTCTGTTGACGAACGAGTAACAGACTTTTGCTTCTTAGAACACCAAGAAATTGCATTACCACCCAAATAAATAATGTACGTAGATGTGGATGTGCGATCATCACGATTGCCTGCCCAGTCTGCATCTGTGAAGGCATTGACACAAAGTTGTTGATGGCGTTGAAGAAAGAGACCATGATAAATTGTGTATTTTAAGTAACGCAGGATTCGCTTAGCTACAGACCAATGAGTCTCAGTAGGGGAATGCATGAACTGAGCCAGCTTGTTAACTGCATAAGAGGCATCAAGCCGAGTGAGTGATAAGTATTGGAAGGCGCCAATTACTTGACGAAACTTAGTTGCGTTTACTGGTGGAGAGCCATCATGAAGTTGAAAGGACTGACTAAAAGACATAGGCATGGTACATTCCTTGGCTCCAACCATGTTTGTGCGTTCTAGTAAGTCACGGATGTACTTGTGTTGAGTGAGAAGAAGACCAGACTTAGTCGAAAGTACCTCAATACCAAGGAAATAATGAAGGTCACCAAGATCTTTGACAGAAAATCGAGTGGCCAAAGCTTGCGAGAAACAATGAAGAAATTTGTTGTCATTGCTGGTGATAATTAAATCATCTACATAGACCAAAAAATATAGTGTAATAGCATTGTTATGATAAATGAAGAGTGAGGCGTCACTTCGTAAGTTAACAAAACCATAAGATAGTAAAAACCCTTTTAACTCAGTGTACCAAACTCATGGTGCCTGTTTAAGTTCTTAAATTGCCTTTCGTAATTTACAAATGAAAGCTGGATTATTCTGATCAACAAAACCCCGGTGGTTGCTGCATATAAACTTCTTCAGACAATGTACCATGTAGAAAAGCATTATTGACATCCAACTAACGGAGTGGCCAATTATTGGATAATGCAAAGGCAAGAATAAGTCGAATTGTTGTTGGCTTAACAACTGGACTGAAAGTGTCATGAAAATCAATACCAGGGCATTGGTGAAAGCCTTTGGCAACAAGACGTGCTTTGTACCTGGAGCTTGAACCATCGGGATTACGTTTGTTTCGAAAAACCGATTTGCATCCAATGACATTTTGAGAGGACGAAGGAGGAACGAGTTCCCATGTTCCATTTCGAAGAAGTGCTGTAATTTCATCTAACATGGCTTGCCTCCATTCAACCTGTTTAATTACCTGTGTGACACATGTAGGTTCAATAGAATCAAGAAGAGGATGTTTAGTAGATGTTTGATAAAGATGTTTGGGTTTGAAAATGTTATTTTTAGAGCGAGTAATCATGGTGTGAGATGGAGGTTTTGGAATTGAAGAAGTTGAAAAATGAGGTATTGAAGGTGCGACTGAAGGATGAGTAACATTTGTTCCAAAAGAATTAGAGAGAGGAAGTGAAGAAGAGATATTAGTTAAAGGAAAAGAATTAGTAATAGAGGTACTTGACCCAACAGAAAAAGACAGCAATGAAGCTGTGAGTGGCTACGACAAAGTATGCAACGGAGCTATCGTGGCTGTTATTGCTGATGTTTGAGACATAGTGGTGGATAGGGACGGTTTTTGTGATGGAAAGACATTGACAGGAGGATACCAAGTATGTGCATAGATATTATAAGAATCAGTGGCAAAAGTTTTAGACAAAGGAAATTCAGTTTCAATAAATCGAACATGACAAGAAGTGTATATCTTGTTTGTTGTGATATCCAAACAAGGGTATGCACTTTGATTAAGTGAATAGCCAAGAAAAAGACACGAAGAAGACTTGGGTTCGAGTTTATTGGAATTATATGGTTTCAATAGGGAAAGCACAAACACCCAAAAACTCTTAATTTGTTGTAATTGGGTTTTCTGTGAAACAATTTTTCATAAGGAGAAGAAAAATTAATGATAGGAGTAGGAAGGTGATTGTAAGTAGACAGCTATTTGAAAAGCATAAGACCAATATTTAGAAGGTAGTTTAGCTTGATAAAGAAGAGTTAATCCAGTGTCCACTATGTGTTTATGGCGTCTTTCAGCAGTCCCATTATGTTGAGGTGTGTGAGGTGGTGTTTTGAGGTGTTGAATACCCATTGTGCATAAGAAATCTTTTAAAGCAGTATATTCTCCACCACCATTTGAGTAAACAGAGATAATGGAATGTTTAAAAAAATTTTCAACCACAGCCTTATATTGACGAAAGATAGAAACACATCAGACTTTAGGCGCAAGGGACATAACCAAACATACTTTGTAAAGTGATCAACAAAGATGACATTATAGTAGAATCCATCAACAGATTGAATAGGAAAAGGTCCCCAAACATCATTGTAGATTAAATCAAGGGGCCCATTGCTTTCTAAGGTTGATTCACCAAAAGGAAGATGTTGGCTTTTATTACATAAACAGGGGTCACATAAAAGGTTTTAGGGCAGAGGTGTTGAAAGTGAAACTAAACCAGAATGAACAAGAGATTTAATTGTTTTTAAAGATGGATGTCCAAGACACCCATGCCAAATCACTAGAGATGTTGAAGGAGTGGTGTCAAACCCTGTTCTATAAAATAATTATGACGTCATTTACATGCTCAATCAAATGTTTGCATATTTAGAAACTTCGAGAAATCGTTAAAAGACGATATTGCCCCTAATAGTATCATTAAGTCGATTAAGCCTCGAACTAATTCAAATAGGAATTTTAAGGTGAAATTAAGAGTTTCACAGTTCAGGGATAACTCAAAATGGTAATTCGGAGTTCGAGCATCAATTCGGAGTTAAACCGAAATTTTCACTATTTATGAGCAAAATGGTCATTTACCACTTTGGGACAAAATGAGAATTTTTAAAAGAGATTTTTTTTTGCCCCATTTAACTTATTGGAGTATGATTTGAGTATTGGAGTATAATTCGAGGGTTTGGTAGTGAAAAAGTTTAATTCCGGTGATTTCTGGAGTGCAGGGGCAAAATCGTAATTTTTTTCCCCTGGACAAAATTTGAGATTTTGAGAAAATTTAGATTAAATTTGACAAATTGGATAATGGTATGAGTATAAGGGATGAAAAATATGTCTATGGGCAATTTTTCAATTTTTGGGGAAAAAATGTAATTTTTAACTTTTATAAGCGCAAAAATGTAAATTTCAAAAATTACTCCACCAAGACTTTGGATAAGTCTGAGAATTTTATCTAAGCTATGGATATGTGGGAAAAATGTATGGTGAAAATTTGGAAACAAATGGATGGCTAGAATTTAAGAAATTAATAAAATAATATTATATTATTTTAGCCTTTAAAAAGGTCAAAATTTCCAGAATTCTCACCTTCTTCAAGCTGTCCAAACCAGGAGAAAAAAGGGGGAAAAGATATAAGAACCCTAGCTGAAAATTTTGAGAAAAATCAAGAGAAATCAAGAATTCAAGCATTAAAAAGGTAAATTTCATTGATTTTCCTTGTGATTTTCACTACCCATGCATTTTTTTCTCATTTCCATGCAAAATTAGAAAGTGCGTATAGACACCCATACTGGCCAAACCTCCATGGATGAGTTTTGAGCTTGAGTTTTGGTTGATTTTAATTGAATTAAGTGATTTTAGTTAGGTTATATTGAAATATAGCAAAAATAAGCTAGAGAAATAACTTTCTCCCATTGAAACCCATTATGCCGAATTTTCTAGGGGAATATTGGCTGTTGATCTTGATGTTTATTTGAGAAATTATAATGAATAATGATGAATTATGAATCTAGAAAAATAATAAGAATTTTCGAAGTAAAAATACGAATTTTTACCCACTAGGGGTATTTTCGTAAGTTGCTACTGGGACTGATAATTTACACCACACTGAGGGACATTAAGTCAATTTGGGTGCAATTGAGGTATAGAAACTGAAAAAATTAATTTGGAGTTTAAACGGATGCGTATATCGATTTATCGAGTAAAAGACCGAAATAGACTAACATCGCGTTTTGACAAAATTTAGACATTTTGCACTTTATATCATGCATTAATAGTATAAATTAGTTTATTTTGGTTTAGTACCAAAGTAGTAAACCTCTTAATTGTGTAATTTATCAAGGTGACGAATTCTCTGACAATGGCAAAGAAATCGCACCCGAGGAGTAATAGTTGGAGTACCCGAATTTAGTTTTTGAAAACTGTAAGTGAACTTATTATCGTCTTAATTATCTAGAGTAGTTTTATACAATTGTGTGATTTTATGAAAAATGGGTTTAAATGGTAAATTGCTATGTTTTAGAAGAAATTGTGATTTTATAAAATGATTTTATAAATTTTCTGAAAAATCGAATACTGGTTTTGAAAATAGAATAATTGGAGACTGCCTACTTGTGTTGTAAAATTATGATTTGAATTAAATGGCTTGTGATAAATTGGCATGATTGGCTGAATTTATATTTGTGTTGAAAAATATGAACTGTCTGTTTTGCCTTGATAAATTGGTTAGTAATGTAATTGTCATGCTATGCCATTGAGATTTGATCAATTGGTGGATTAAAGATTAGCTACTGCAGTGGTGGGAGGTTTCGTGGACCAGCCTATTAGAGGGGCACGGTAAACTCTTTTATATTCTCACCTCGGTCGTAGAGGCGCGTAGGGTATCTCCTGAGGTGGGCTTTTTGAGTGCACTTCACATTAACCACCACGTGAGAGTGAGACTCAGCCAATGCCAAGGAACGGCTGTGATGTTCAATGAAAAATGCGTTTTATGCGAGATATGAATTTTTAACAACCTTGGCGGTCTGAGTGGGATATCTTGACGAAGGTACCCGCGAGAATAATTTTGGCAGGAGCAAAGTTTTGTGAGATATATAAGCCATATTGATTAATTGAGTAATCTGAATATTCATATTATGAAACATATATTGGAAAAGAATATTTTAATTCGCCTCCATTTACTCGCCTTTAGATAGTTTAGATGGTATCTGTTTACTCACTGGGATTTTTGAATCTCATCACCCTCAAATCCCCACATTTCAGGCTCGATATAGCCGGTAGATAGCCGATTGCATCAAGGACTTCAGTTAACCTTGTATCGACAAAATTGTAGGTTCATAGACTCGCATCTTATTGGTTAGTTGGGGGCCCACGTGTCATTGTAAAAGTAATTTTATACTTTAGTTATTTGATTTAAAGTATGTATGAACATATTTAGCTTTTACACCATGTTTTTGGCGGGTTTTGGTGTTTTCGAAGAAAAATGACGAAAATACCCCTGTGAGCCAAAAAATAATATTTTATTATTTTCATTTGGAAAAGACTTATGATTTTTTGAAATGCGAGATTTAATAACTATCGCTCACCGGGGAGATGCGGAAACTGATGTTAAGCTTTGTAGGGTTGCGATCGGCATTCGGGGTAATAAGTGCCTATCAGGACGTCGCGACAGTTGTCACGGGCCCGATGGGGAGTTTCGGGGCGTGACAAATGGTGCCAGTAGAAAGAGCCACTACTAAATTTTTAATTGCACCTTCTGTAGTCAGCCACTCATAGAGATCATGCCAATTCTTTCCGCGAAGTAGAGGTGTCCTCGTACAAAGATCCTTGACAAGAAAATAAGGAAAAAATTCAATAGAGGTTTGATTAGTTCAACAAAATTTAGCAACAGATATTAAGTTTTGTTTAATAAATGGGACACACAAAACATTAGATAAATTGAAAAAGGAAGGAAAGTAAACTGAGCCTGTGTGAGTTATTTTTAAACCTGAACCATCCCCAATTTGAATGTCATCTGGACCCTCATAAGGTTGATGAAGAGAAAGATTAGACATATTCGAGGTAACATGATGAGATGCACCAGAATCGACTATCCATTGAGTAGGAGCTGAGGAAGAAGTGATAACATGATTAGTAAAAAGACGCTGTGATCGAAGCTGAGGAAACAATTTAAAACATCTTTTGGCATCATGACTAGGCTTACTGCAAAATTGACAAACAACTGAGTTTGAATTGGAATTATAAGAGTTGGTGGGTTTATATTGTTTATTTGCAGAAATAGGATTGGGAAGTAAACCAGGTGCAGAGGAAGGAGATAAAGACTTAGTAGGACAATATGAGGAAGAAGATGTTTTGGCTAGATTTGTAGTTGGTGGAGTAGGATCAGGATATTGTTTTTCATTATGAAGAAAGAAAGTTTCATGATCAATGATTTTATCAAATAATTCTTTGAATGGAACAACAGTGTCTCGAGTCCTCATGGCAGTGATAAGTTCCTTGTAGGCAAGACCAAGACCACGAGTGGTGTAAACAAGAAGGTCAGCATCACTTGGTGGATCACCAAGAACAGTTAGTTCGTCTGTAATCTGTTTAATGGAAATAAAAAAGTCAGTGACAAAAAGAGATCCACGAGTAATTGAAGTAAGCTTGTCCTTGAGATGAATAATATGAGTAGTCAATCTCTTGGAATAGAGACAGGAGAGACGGGTCCAAGCTTCTTGGCTGGTTTTGGTAGAGGAAACAAGTGGAATGACCCCCTCACTTAGAGAGGCAAAGATTGCATGTAAAAGCAGTTGATCTTGACGACGCCATGGAAGATAATCTAGATTTGAAACTGTTTTACCATTCTAAACCACTGTTGTAGAAGGATAGGGAAAGTTGCCATCAAGATACCCAAGAAGATCCAAGCCAAACAAAAAAGCATTAAATTGAGCCTTCCATGAGACATAATTAAGTGACGTGAGTTTGAGAGGCAATTGAGCGATAGCATTAATTGTTATTAAATTTTTGGTAGGATTGGAAGAATCAGCAACAATTGATGAGCTATCAGTAGACGAATCATAAGCCATTTTAGTCAAAAAAAAAAAAAAAAAAAAAAAAAAAAGCTCGTTAGAGATGAGGCTTTGATACCATGACAAGATTGAATAATTTGAATAATTTTTGTTGTAATATATTATATATATATATATATAAAAGTAGTACAGGTTTATCTGCATTTTTAAAAGAGTCCTAAATATAAGAAAAGGCTATTACAAGATAAAATAGTAATAAAATTGTGGAGGTTGTTGTAACAAAAGCATGAGAGATTTGTGGTGAAATTAAATCTGTTGGCAAGGTTGAGTACTTTGACTAACTATTTGATCTTCCATAATTTTTGAATTTCCTACTGATAGGAGTTTATCTTATGGACATTCTCTAACAAAAACAAACTAAGTTGTATACATGCCATGAAGACATCTTTTTGCTTTGCAATACAAACGTAATTTATATTTCCAAAGAAAAAAACTCTCATGTTCTGCCACCACCACCTCCACTGCCACCAGAACCAATGCTTGAGCCTTGGCCAGCGCCAGCGCCAGCACCAACACCAACTCTAACTCCAACTCCAACACCAATTCCAATTCCAACTCCGAATCCTCCACCATGACTGCCTACGCCTCGATCACCATTTGCACCACCACCAACTCCAAAACCTCCACCATGACCAGACCCACCACTTAGCCCACCGCCACCACCACTACCTCCTCTTCCTCCTCCTCTTCCACCACCTCCTGCAGCCCCACCTCCTATTCCACCACCTGTTCCAAATTCACCTCCGTGGCCAGAGGCTCCACCTACTCCACCCCCGCCTCCTCTTCCTCCTCCCCCACTTCCACCTCCTTCAGCAGAACCACCAATTCTGCCACTTACCCCTCCTCCAACTCCAAAGCCCCCACCATGGCCTGAACCACCACCACCACCCTCCTCCAACTCCAAAGCCCCCACCATGGCCTGAACCACCACCACCACCACCACCACCTTCTCATCCTCCTCCTGCCCCTCCTCCAACTCCAACAGCTCCTGCTGCTCCACCACCTAGTCCACCTCTAGCTCCAAAACCTCCACCATGCCTTGAACCACCCCCAACACCTCCACCTCCACCACCACTAAAACCGCCTTCAGCACCAACTCCTACTCCACCTCCTACTCCAAATCCCCCACCATGACCTGAACAACCTCCAATCCCACCACCACCACCTCCTCCATGTCCACCACCAAACGATGGCCCACGACCACTAAATCGACCACCACAACGCCTTGGACCCCATCTACAATTATCATCTCGAAATCTAACTTTGTCAACCTTGTCATCACCAAAAGCAATTGCACTTATATGAAGCACAATGCAGAATGAAAGGAGAATGAAAGCAAACCATTTTTCTTTTTTCCTATCTGTTTGAGACTGATCTGCTAATCCCTCAGCTTGCTCTCGCTTGTTTAAAAAGTGAGCTTATATAAGGTTCATCCACTAGACAAGTTGCAGTGCCCCACAAGCAGGCAGTAATGGGTGCATTTTTGTGACACGTTGGAGCCGTTGGGGGACTGGCTAGAACATTAATGTCAAAACCAAAGTCAAAGAGACTACTTGAATGGTCAGATAGAGCCGACTGGAGGTCGTCTAGCATCGCAATTGCATACATAATATCTAGGTCTTGTAACTTTTGAGCACAATTATTCATGTTTTCAGGGTTTTACACCACGACGCCACCATAAATGTTGAAGCAAAAACTCATAAATTATCTGCTAAAAGATAGTTTAAGCATTTTCATAGTTATTATTAGCTACTGATTACTAATAACATCACATCTCTCTCTCTCTCTCTCCAAAAAAAAAAAAAAAAAAAAAAATAAATATATATATATATACATATATATCAGTTTTTTGTTGATTCTCTTTGGGAAGAAATTTAGCCATGCACGCATGCGTGTAGGTGGAAATGCATTGCAAGCAATATCCAGTGATTAAGTATAAGGAGGCCTTGCCCATTCAGATATGTCCAAGTGCCAGCTAGTCAACTCCGCCAACATTTAAAAACTACCAGCATTTATGCAGTCGTACCTAGAATTTAGGTTTTCGCACTGCAAGTGAGTGCACATTGGAATTCAGAACCATTTTTTTCCAATTTAATTAGTTGATGCAGAGGATGGTGATTGATAATGTGGTGACTTTATCAAAGTTATCAAAATCATACCCGACAATGACTTATTCAAGATTTCGAGTTAATAGTTCAACAATATTTTGATCATTCAATTTAATTAACATTGAAATAATAAAAAATATTTTAAATGTTTGACTCGTGAAAGCAATATTTAACTCAGTGGNACTACTCTCTCTCTCTCTCTCTCTCTCTCTCTCTCTCTCTCTCTCTATATATATATATATATATATATACATATATATCAGTTTTTTGTTGATTCTCTTTGGGAAGAAATTTAGCCATGCACGCATGCGTGTAGGTGGAAATGCATTGCAAGCAATATCCAGTGATTAAGTATAAGGAGGCCTTGCCCATTCAGATATGTCCAAGTGCCAGCTAGTCAACTCCGCCAACATTTAAAAACTACCAGCATTTATGCAGTCGTACCTAGAATTTAGGTTTTCGCACTGCAAGTGAGTGCACATTGGAATTCAGAACCATTTTTTTCCAATTTAATTAGTTGATGCAGAGGATGGTGATTGATAATGTGGTGACTTTATCAAAGTTATCAAAATCATACCCGACAATGACTTATTCAAGATTTCGAGTTAATAGTTCAACAATATTTTGATCATTCAATTTAATTAACATTGAAATAATAAAAAATATTTTAAATGTTTGACTCGTGAAAGCAATATTTAACTCAGTGGACCGAATAATATATATAT
Source organism: Theobroma cacao (assembly GCF_000208745.1). NCBI lineage: Eukaryota > Viridiplantae > Streptophyta > Magnoliopsida > Malvales > Malvaceae > Theobroma > Theobroma cacao. The sequence continues at coordinate 41,143,183 of NC_030851.1, forward strand.
ATATATATTTCCAACGACTCCAAGCATAACTCTGCCTAACAATGACCAATATTAATGAAGTGAAAATGTAGCTTATCATTCATATTTGTCATATGGATGGTATATTGAGTTTTTCCTCAAGTCTGTATTTAACTCAACGTGATTGCTGAGAAGGGGGAAAATCGAATATGCATGGCTGCAAACAATTCTGTGCACCGAGCGAACAAACAGGAGTTTCCTCGGTTGAAATAGTGACATATAAACCAACATAGCAAATAGCAGACAGTTGGTTTTTCTGCTATATATGTATCGACACCCCAAATCTTACATTAAGAATGCATGATGATCCGCAATGAATATTTATAGATGTGTACAATACTCTTGAGATTTTTTAGATGAAAACGGACAACATGAAGCAAGTTAAATCGAGGAATAAATGAAGCACTACTCTGACTAAGTTATAGAACTCAGGTTGTTTTAAATTCACATAACAAAAAGGATGATCATTTCTGTAATGACAACAATCCCCTAATGCGAAACAAAAAACTGAACCAGTCAAGTATAAGATGAAGGTGCATGGCTCGAGTTAAGCCTTGCCTAATTGTTAGAGCACCGTTAACGATACAATACAATACAATACAATACAGTCTACAGATATATCTTGTCTCCTCCGGCCGAGCCACTGCGGAATCATGAGTTGTGACAGTTCCTCTTCAATCAATCATTTTTGCTTCACGTGCGTTGTCCTACCGCCCGACCACATAGAAGAGCATTCCTTGGGATTGGATATTCATCCCTCCATGATTTTGCAGGGGAGTAGACGCGGAGATAGAATTGCTGGCCTAGGTATTGGCGAGCCCAATTCTCTGATCTTACGTTCCACATCCCCACATTATCCAAAGGCATATAAACTGCAGTCCATGACTTTGGATACACCTGTGTTTACATGGAAGAACTTGAGAATGCTTCTTTATATATATATATATATCTTGACAAGATCCAAACATTGTCAACATTTATAAAATACTGTTTAGAAGTCAGAAGAGAATGCTGAAGAATGATGGTAAAGTTGCATGTTACAAGATAATAGATGAGGAAACTATCTTGACAAGATTCGAAGATTGAGAACAAATTTAAGGTGTTACTTAGCTTCCGAAGAGAATGCTGAACAATGAGAAATTAAAAAGGTGTGTTACTTGATAATAGATTAGGAGGCTGCAATATCAATTATACTGTTGGCTTCTGCTAGATGGTTTTTTCTTGCGTTTACGTTTTGATGCAAAAGAAGTAAAAACCAATGGAGCCTTACTGAAACTAATAGCTCTTATCTTGAATTTTCGATCCCCTAGGTGAAAGGGAAAAAAAAATCCGATAAAGGAAACAGTGGTTGTTATATATTTATAGCAAAAAGAAACTGATGGATGCTGTTCCAATTCTATTTTCTAAAGTCACCGAAATGAAATTGCAAGTATAGTTTATGTGCTTTTAAAAGTTAATTTAACATTCCTTACTTTACCTGAACAGTGCAACGCGAAATTGTGTCTCTCAAGTTGTAAGTTAACCTGCTTGCAGGCGTCCACTGACCCCCATCCATCCTGCATGACTCAAAATGTAAAAAATTATAGGTTCTGTAAAATAGAGATGATCTTACCCCTCACTACAGTTCAAAACAAGTTTGTTTGGAGAATATGTCTATTGCATGGATGGAGCAAAATCAGCAGTTCACTGAAGCAAAATCGCAATTATTGAGCTTGACACACTTACCCCACAACAAAGAAGTTGTGACCATCAATGTGCCATGATTGCAGAGTGTCTTCTGGATTCTCAAAAACAATCTCAGTATAACCTCTAAAATCAGCAGCCATGACAGAAGTTTGGAGGTAAGCGCCACCTCCAGTCGGACCAACTGGAATGCTTCCAAGGGAAAATACTCCAGAGATGTTGAAGTAGTCAGCAAGTTTAAGTGGGGTGTCAGCTGGGATGAAGGAAACACTGTTGACAGCATACCTCTGCTTGCCATTGATAATAGAAGCAGAGCTTGCAAGTCTAATTGTACGTGTGGTGTTGATCAGTCCATAGTGGTATGAGCCTTGAGGATTCGGTCTTGGTCCACTAGCTGTGAGGTTCCGCCTAGTTTGATATATGCCATAACAAAATTAATGAGAACTTCTGATCACTGATCAGCTTAAACAAGTACTAATAGATGGATTTGCTATCCTACCAAGACTGAAGAAATCGTATGGTTTTATTATAATGGCACGGTATCCAGAAGAATGGATAATTTTGGCTTACTCATTCCAGGAACTCAATAGTAACAGAGGAATTGCCAGCAAGGGAGAGACGAGCAACTCTAATACTTTATTGCCTGGATGCAATGCAATGGTTGATAGAAAACAAAAAAATTGAAGTTGTTCAAAACCTGATAGAACGGGCTTGTTCAAGAGACCAATCAATTTGAGTAGTAGGGCCCCCGGGAAGAGGACCAGAAACGGTTCCTGCTGAGTTACTATAATGAAGAACTGCTGTTGTGGCAAGCACCTGGGAGGTGAAACGGGTTGAGGCAACAATGTAGTAATCTTGTGCCGGTTGATCAGCAGTAACCAACACAGAGTAGGATTGCCCCAAGTGAATATCAAGGGAATCATAAGTGTTTTGTAGTGTGTGAGTTCCTTCAACCTCTACTAACAGCAATTTGTGCCCCTGGATTCTGAAATTGATGGATGTTGTAAGCCCAACATTGGATATGCGAAACCTGTAAGTCTTGCCTGCTCACAAGTTCAGAGGATCATTCTATAAGTTTTAGGACTATGTGAAGAATAATGAACTTAAAGAACTGTCATGATCGCTTACCTTGATCAACAGTAAATGTGTATCCATTTGCACCACGACCATTGATAAGTAGACCATCAGGGAAGGGAAGATCACTACCGCTATCTAAAATTGCTTTCAAGTCCTGTAGAATTCCAAGCAAAGCAACTAATTAAGATTATAAGCATGACATTCATCGTTTATGTTTTGTGCATGTTCTTACTAGACTAGTTATGAATGCACAATGTCAAATCGTGAAAAGAGCAATAGAATTTAAACTTACAGTATGGTTTTTCTTGTACCAGTCACCTGCCAAAATGGTGTAATCAGCAGCAGGAGGTGGGAAAGGAACAGGAATAACAGAGCGGCTAAGAATTCTGAAGCCACCATATCCTCCTGCTGCCTTATGCAAGGCAAGAGATGGGAAGTAAAAGTAGCTGCCTATCTGATCCTTCACTTGAAGAGTGTAGGTGAAGTTCCCCCCAGGAGGGATGGGACAGTTGGTACCGTACACTCCGTCCTGCCATGAATTTCTTCTTTGTTGCACGCCATTCCTGAACAAGAATTGTAGGGCATCAAGCTCAATCTTACAGTTGAATCTGTGTTACAAACATGGTTCACCTAATAGCAATGCAGTCAAAAGCAGTTAAAGCATCCATTTCCGTTCACATACACGATTCAAAACAGTCATAAAATAAAGAAAAACTATGAGAAAAGAAATCGGGGATGGGCCAGGCTGAATCATGGTCCAACCCAACCCCATGGGCTAATCTGTCAGAATAAACCTGGGCACCTTACCCCCAGAAGTTTGGTTGCCTAATATAACCCCAGTTAAGAAAAAAGAGTTAATATATCACTAAATAGTAATGCACTCTTCGCATGCTAGCATCTTGGTCAATATCCTTTTACAAGAGATTGGAATTTCTTTCTCTTAAATAGAAAAACGAAAAAAAGAGTGATGTCCTATACCTGTGACAGAGGAAAAAACACAAAAGAAAAGTAAGGAACAAGTCGCATTGTTGTGTAGTGCAATAGATCTAGCAAACCAACCAAGAGAACAGAAAGGGTCGAGAGAGATGGATTTGAGTTTCCTTCTCCCTAAATCAAATAAAGAAAATGTGATGTGCTGTACTTGTCGTTCACGACAGAGGAAAAAAAAAAAAGTAAAGGAGCCAGCACCATTGTTGTGCAGTGCAACATTGCCTGCACAAAATAAAATAGATCTAGGAAACCAACCAAGAGATTAGAAAGGGTTGATCCAAGCTATTGAAAACATTAATGATCAAGTTCTCGTTGGTCACGGATTCAATTTGTGGCCCCGGAAATTGGCCGTTTATCAGAATCCCCTGCCATCACATGTATCCCAACTTCAGTATACAAATTTGAGAAATAGAAATTAACAATAAGAAAAAGTAAAAGGATAAACAGAACCTGTTGTTTCACTCCAAGAGGGTAGATATCACCATAGGTGACATTCCAAGTAAAGAACCTGTATGCGTCTTCTCCATTGGTGCAGCTTACAAGCAGCATCACCAACATAAAACAAGATACTCTTACTCCCCTATGATCTCCCATTTCTATTCCCTTTGCCAGCAAGTTCAGTGGGATTGATTTTTGAGAAGGAGGAGAAAATGGCAGGAAAAGAACACTCCCTACCTTGTTCCTGTAAGGAAGGCTTTATTTATTATCTATATTTTATGTACTACTGGTATCTATCTGTCTGTCTGAACTTTAGTTGTTCTCTTTTTCTCTTTTGCTTTAGTGTTGAAGCTTTGTCGGTGGGCATAGAGAAGATCCAAGATAGAGTTGAAAGGATTCTTGCAAGGAAATTCTTTTTGGTACTACTGTAGAACCTCCACCCACCCTGTTAAAAGATGCTGGTGAGATGAGTGAAACTGAGTTTAATGACCCTTTATCTAAGCAGAAGCCATTGGTGTATGAGCTGTACTGCTTCTGCGCAGCGGCAGTGTCTTTGAAAAAATGTGTCCTGTCCTCACTCCAATACCGCGTCCCTTGAGCTATGTGACGCGAGGATTACCAAGTGAACCTCGTTCCGTTCCAATATTCATTACCAACTTGCGGCGGCCAGGTCAAGATAATGAATAAAAAACTAAAGTATATTTTTACTATTTTATATTTTTTAATTTGATTCAGAATATTTTTGACAATATCTATTTATATTATTTATATCTAAATTTGATATAAATTAGATTAGATTAAGATTTAATCTATTTAATTCTAATGTGTTATTTTTATTTTAAGATTATTTACCTATAAATAGATTTTAGTTTATTTGTAAATACACACTTCAATAAAAAAAATTCTATTTCTAAATACTTTATTTTTTCTCTTCAATTATTCTTTCAATGTATCTTTATTTGTTCTTTTAAGTTATATTTTCATAAGACGTCAGCTCGATTTTCTAATCACTCAAATTTTTGTATTATTTTGTTTTCATTATTTTCAAGCTTTAAAAAGATTTCAATGATTGGGTTTTGATTTCTAATTTTAGTAACTCAAATAAGTGTCGGTATTATTTTGTTTTCATCATTTCCACATTTTAAAAGGATTTCAATGGATTAGTTTTTAATTTTTGATTATAACAAATCAAATAAGTGACTTAATATCTCTTTTATTATTTCATTTCTTAAAAATCAACCTTAATATGAATATCATGTAGTATATATTATATTTTGTCTCTTGACTGGAAAGTAAATTTGCTATTATATCAATGAAAAATCATGAATGTGACAAACGAGCTACTAATAAAAAATTATAAATTTGTCCATTCCCTAAAATAAATGCAACTTCATTTAATAATTATGGTTATGGTCATGAATCCATCCATTCCCTAAAATAAATATAATATCATTTAATAATTATAATTATGGATATGGAAGAGGTTGTCATAATAATTATATCTTTTTTTATTAAAGAAAAATATGGATATTCTTATTATTAGATCCAAGATCTATAATGTAAATATATATCTAGCAGACATTGCTATAGCACACATATTATTTAAAGATAAAAAATATTTTTTAACTTGACAATAGAAGAAACTAATCTCAATACAATATCTAGTAGTACAAGAGTAATTGAAAGCTCCGGAAGAGCCAATATTTTACTACCTAAAAGAACAAAGTTTATAATAAAAAATACATTATTTTCTACTAAATCTCAAAGAAACTTATTAAGTTTTAAAGATATTCGTTTGAATGGATATCATATTAAGACAACGAATGAAAAAGATACTGAATACCTTTATATTACATCTATTATATTGGGTAAAAAGTGTGTATTGAAAAAATTATTTGCTTTATCCTTTGGAATGTATTACACAAAAATTAAGATAATTGAAACTTATGTTATATTAAACCAGAAGTTTACTAATGATTTTAATGTTTAGTATAATCGGTTAGACCATCCTAGATCAATAATAATGCAAAAAATTATTAATAATTAATATGATCATTTATTGAAAAATCAAAAGATTTTTCAATCTAATAAAATCGTCATGTGTTTTTTGCTCTCAAGATAAATAAATTATAAGGCTATCACCAGTTAAAGTTGAGATTGAATTCTCTACGTTTTTGAAACATATTTAGGGTTATATGTGAATTCATACATCCATCATGAACCATTTAGATATTTTATAGTTTTAATCGATGCATTTACAAAATAGTCATATGTGTGCTTATTATCAACTTGCAATTTGACATTTGCTTGATTACTTACACAAATAATTCGTTTGCAAGCACATTTTTCTAATTTTGCAATCAAGATAATTCTTATTAACAATGTTGGTGAATTTACATCTCAAGTTTTTAATGAATATTGTATGTTAATTGGAATAAATGTTGAACAATCTGTTGGTCATGTTCATACACAAAACGATCTAGTAGAATTGTTTATCAAACGTTTTAAACTGATTGCAAGGTCATTACTTATGAAATCCAAACTTCCAATTTCTATTTAGAGACATGCCATTTTGCATGCAGCAGCACTTGTATGCATCAGACCAACAAGTTCTCATAAATTCTCCATTATACAATTAGTTTATGGTGAGGAACCAAATATTTCCTATTTAAGAATTTTTGGATGTGAGGTATATGTTCAAATTGCTCCACCACAATGCATAAAAATGGGTCTTCAAAGGAGGTTATGAATATATATTATATATGAATCTCCATTTATAATTAAATATTTAAATCCTTTACAGGAGATTAATTCATTGCAAGGTTTGTTAATTGTCATTTTGATAAAATAATTTTTTCAACATTAGGGGGAGAAAATAAGCAGTTGAAAAGGAAAATATCTTAAAATACATTATCATTATCTACTTTTGATCTTCACACAAATTAATGTGAACAAAAAATTCTAAAAATAATTCATTTGTAAAATATAGAAAATCAGTTGCCAGATGCATTTTCTAACCCAAAAAAAGTAACTAAATCTCATATTCCAATTGCAAATGCTCCAATCAGAATTAATGTAGGACAATTTGCTATTGCTAATTAGTTTAAGACACCAAAAACATGGGAGACCAATTAGTTCTAAAGATAAAAATCCTCTTAAAAAAAGAAGCAAATATTCAAGATGGTTAAAAAAAGAAAACAAAAACTCTAGAAGTGACATAATGTTAGAAAAAATTCAAGTACATGAAATCAATGAAAATGAAAAAATCTCAATAAATTATGTCATGATGGGAAAAAGATGGAACCATAAAAAAATGAGTTGCTTGAAGTACAAAATTTGAATTCCTGAGAGATTTATTCGATTAAATTAAATAAATTTTTATATGGATTAAAATAATTTAAACATATGTGGTATAATTGTCCTAGTGAATATTTATTGAAAGAAGGTTATAAAAATAATCCTATATGCCCATGTATTTTTATAAAAAGATTCGGATCTGAATTTGTGATAATTGTTGTTTGTGTTGATGATCTAAATATTATTGGAACTTCTAAAGAGTTATCAAAAATTGTGAATTAGTTAAAAAAATAATTTGAGATGAAAGATTTTGAAAAAATAAAATTTTGTTTGGGTCTTCAGATTAAACAATTGATAAATAGAATTTTTGTCCATCAATCTAATTATATAGCAAAAGTGCTAAAACTATTTTAGGTGGACAAAGCACATCCATTGGAATGGAATTAAACATATATTTTGAGATTTCTGAGGAATAATGGATTTAAGTTTATATTATTCAAATGCATTAAAATCATATTTAATTGGTTATGCAGATACAGGATATTTATCAGATCCACACAAAGCTCGATCCTAGACAAGTTACTTATTCACATAGAGAGGTACGACTATTTCATGGCGTTTTATAAAACAAATTATAGTTGTTACTTCTTCTAACCATGCAAAAATTTTAGCAATTCATGTGACAAGTCGTGAATGTATCTAGTTAAGATTTGTAACTTAACATATTCAAGAAACGTGTGGTTTGTCAACCAAGAAAGAAATTCCAACAACATTATATGAGGATAATACTACTTGCATAGTACAGTTAAAAGAATGATACATTAAAGGCAATTGAACAAAACATATTTCACCAAAATTCTTCTTCACTTATGATCTCTAAGAAAATGGTGATATTAGAGTTCAACAAATTCATTCAAATGACAATCTAGCAAATTTGTTTACTAAAGTCTTTCATATTGCAACATTTGAGAAGTTAGTACAACAAATCGGAATGCGTCGTTTTAAAGATCTTAAATAATGTAGTATTTAGGGGCAGTAAAATACACACTGTACTTTTTTCCTTCATCAAAGTTTTTCTTACTGGGTTTTTCTTGATAAGGTTTTTAATGATGTAGTATTTCAAAAGCGTATTTTTGAAAAGAATTATGTACTCTTTTTCTTTCGTTCGGATTTTTTTCCTATTAAGTTTTTTCCTTATAAAGTTTTAACGAAACATATTCTTAATACAATGGACATTCAAGAGGGAGTTTTATGAATATTCATTTATTTTATTTATATCTAGATTTAATGTAAATTAGATTGCATTAGGATTTAATTCATCTAATCCTTAAGTGTTATTTTCATCTTATAAATTTTATTGAGATAAGAGAGTTATTTACTTATAAATAGGCTTTATCAGTTCATTTGTAAACACACATTTCAATAAGATCTCTTCTCTCTCTCTCTAAATACTTTCTTTCTTTCCTTTAATTGTTTTTTCAAGTTATCTTTATTTTTTCTTTTAAGTTATATTCTCATAATAATTTAAAATAATTTTATCTTTTTTTTAATATAATTATTTTATGTTTATTTTATTATATAAATTAATTGTATTTTAATACACGTGCAATGCATGGGATCAAAAATTAAAAATTAAAAGGGATGTTGATTAAAATTTTGTTTAATCGTACTAGTATTGAATAATTTATAAATTAATATTACAAAGTTTCAAAATTTATATATTAAAAACATATATATTTATTATTTAATATAAATAAAAATAAGTATTCATGTGAAAAAAAATAGTACTTGGTTGGAACATTTCAAAGGCAAATCTTTCAATTATTAAATCACGATAAAAATTTACGTTACATCTATCATTTCTATAATATTTTGTAAGATTTTGCATCATTAAGAAATGTGATTAGTTAATTATAATTGTAAAAAATAAAAATTTAACTATTTATATTTAATAAATTTTTCATATGATTATAATTAACTAATTACAGTAAAACTTTTATAAATTAAAATTTGATAAATTAATAATTTTGATTAAATAATATTTTTGCTCAGTCCCAACTTAAGACTAATATGGTAAATTAATAATTCGTTAAGTTTATGAGATAATATATTTTTAAAAAAACATATAAGTTTCATTTGATATATAAACTAATAATCTCCTTATACATCAAAATTATATATATACATGACTCAATTAGGAGGTTTTTTTAAAATATGATTCTAAGGTTATTTGTTTCTTTTTTAAATTCATCCTTAAATCTCATCTCTATTTTTTCTTAGTATATTAAGAAGTTTTAGTGTAATGTTCTCGTATTACAAGAGAAAATTATATAATATAATTATTGCTTTTGGATGCAATTTGAATTTTTTATATTGTACTCACATAATACGTTATACATGTCATCCGTCATTATTGATTTCTTTACAGCTTTGATACAATCAATTTAGTTTTACCACTTGTGATACTGAATGTGTTTTTTATAGATTTTTTATATGACTTAATGTTTATAAAGTATATTAATTAAATATACATTGAATCTAATTTTAGTTTGTCTTAAAAACAAATAGATTTATGATTTTTATATAATAAGACTAATTACATTCATAAATTTATTTTTTGTTAAACAAATACATAAAATAATAATAATTCGTAATTTTGATAATTAAGTAATATTTATATAATCACAATATATAATATATGTGTTAAATTTAATATTTAAAAAATATAAAAAATATTTTTATAAATTAATAAATTTTTATAATGCCAAAATATTAAGTTATAAAGGTTTTAGTCACTAGCGTGGAAGCTCCCTTCGTGGCAAATGCAAAGAAAAGAGAGAAAGAAAAAAGATGCGAGGGTGACTAGGACCAGGGCTTTCCCGCCGTTTGGCTATTATGCTAACGACAGGCCACTTTCCCGCCGCCCAATCCCAAACGCTCCCTAAGTATACAAACAAAATATCGAAGAGTAAAGATCAAATTTCTTGATCGACTCCAGTCAGATCCTTCCCTTGCTCTTGCACTTGCACTTTCAATTCCCTGCAAGTTGCAAAATGCAGCTTCGACCGCGTAAAAGGACCTCCAATCCCGCTAGCAATGGTAAAGCAACTGCACTCGACTTTTTCTTTTCCCTTTGTTAGGGTTGCTGGAAAACTCAATTCTGCTTTTGCACACTTTAATGATTTCTATCTTTAATAATTTTTCTCATCTTTGCTTCTGAAATCGATGGTGAAGATAAAATTTTCAACACTTTCTTTCAAATTCTTTTAGGGTTTGCCGATTCATTTTGGTTTCTTGGGCCTAACATCTTTTATATTAATTGTTATTATTATTTGATAAGTTTGTTAATTTTGAAACAGAAGAACCCAGTGATAGCTCTGACAAAGCCGATGATTTTATCCAGTTGGACGATCTCTCTGACCAAGAAATCTATGTGCCTTCTTCCGACTCTGATCAAGGTACTTACTTTGCCCGATAATCAGATAAGAAATCTTTTTTCCTTTTGGTTGTTTTTGTAGTCAATTGTATTTGTGAAATACGATCAAACGAGTACATTTTGTAGGAGAAGTGGAGATTTTTGACTTAAATCATAAGCCAATGACAGCCACTGCCGTCTCGCATCTGGCATTTGCTCCTATCACCGTTTCTGATTTTGCCGAGCCTTCAACAAACAGAAGCAATGCAGAACAGCAATCGACCGAGCAAAATGAAGGCGATTATGACTTTTATGTGTCAAGCAGAAAAAAGAGAAATAATGTAAAAAGGAAAAAGAAGAAGGCAAGGTCTGGGCCACTGTTAATGTGGGAAGTTTGGGAACAAGAACACGAAAAATGGATTGATGAGAATTTGACGGCTGATGTTGATTTGGATCAACAGAATGCAGTAATAACTGAGACTTCGGAGGCATCACCTGATTTAATTATTCCTTTGTTGAGGTACCAAAAGGAATGGTTGGCCTGGGCTCTGAAACAGGAAGACTCTGCTACCAAAGGGGGAATCCTTGCAGATGAGATGGGAATGGGGAAGACCATTCAAGCGATAGCGCTTGTCCTTGCCAAACGGGAACTCCTTCGTACAATCGCTGAACCCAATGGATCATCACTAACCCCAAGTTCATCAACAGATTTGCCCATGATTCGAGGCACCCTTGTTATTTGTCCCGTGGTTGCTGTGAGTCAGTGGGTAAGTGAGATTGATCGGTTTACTTCAAGGGGAAGCACCAAGGTGCTGGTTTACCATGGCACCAATAGAGGGAAAAATATTAAACAGTTCTTAGATTATGATTTTGTTATAACAACATATTCTATTGTTGAGGCTGAGTATAGGAAATACATGATGCCTCCTAAGGAGAAATGCCCATACTGTGGGAAGTCATTTTATCAAAAGAAGCTGTCAGTTCACCTGAAATATTATTGTGGGCCTGATGCTGTGAAAACAGAAAAGCAGTCTAAGCAAGAGAGGAAGAAATCGAAATCTGTGTTTAAGTCAGATAGAGAACATACTAGTAATTATGAGACTGATATGAGAAAGGGAGCTGGCAAGAAGAAGTCCAAGCATAATGAGGAAGACAAAGACTTAGACTTTGAGTTTGATGACACTTTTGCAGGCGTAGAACATAGCTTGCCTCAAGGAAAATCACTTCTCCACTCTGTGAAGTGGGAACGCATCATCTTGGATGAGGTGAGTTGACACGAGTCATGGAGAGATTCTGTCTAAATTGAATTGAACTACACAGTCATTATAGCATAATTATCTATTTATTATTAGGAATATATTTAATCTTTTTCTTCATTTCTTCATTAGACTTTGTTTAACATTTTGAAATCAAATAATGGGAGTTTCATCTCAAGATTAATAATCCACCTGAATTCCTGACATATCAGATCCCTTTTTTTTTGTGGATTTACCTACCTCATGAAATGGGTGACACACTTCTTCTGCTGGTTGATATCAATTGCAGCTTTCCATTAAGGGAAGAAAATTTTAATTTTAGCATTAATGTTGTTAATTAACAACTATTCTTAATTTTTCCCACATAGGCTCATTTTGTGAAAGATAGACGTTGTAATACTGCAAAGGCTGTTCTTACTTTGGAGTCCTTATACAAATGGGCTTTGAGTGGCACTCCACTTCAGAACCGTGTTGGAGAACTGTACTCTCTGGTAAGTAACATTTGTCTAGAAATTGAATTGTAATGTCAAGTTTCTGTTTTGAGTCTTATATGTTTTCTATTGCATTTCCACAGGTTCGCTTCTTGCAAATAGTTCCATACTCCTATTACTTGTGCAAAGATTGTGACTGCAGAACTCTTGATTATAGGTATGGTGAATGGAATCCTTAGCTTTAAAGTAGCTTCCTCCAAACTCAAATCCACGACAGTGATATTTCTCCTAATACCCTTCAGCCCAAGGGAAAATATGAGGACTTGTGTTGGACAAAAACCAGTATCAATGCCAGAATATCACTAACAGTGGGCATAGGTTAGGAGAAGAAAGGAAGGGAGGTAGAAAGTTTGGAAAGAAAAGATGTTCAAAGCTTGCTGGAAAAGTTAAGAAAAACAAAGAGAGAAACACCGAAGAAAAAGCAAAACAAGCGGTTCCTAACCTGACGTCGATGCTGATATGGGATCCACTTCAGCATTCTATCAATGGATTTTAATGGTGATTGATGGAGTGACCAAAGTTGATACAATCTTTTAGTTAGATTATGTGATTGGTACAAATTAAAAATTGGTGACCCTAGTGGGAATTGACTATAACTTTGGTGACCTTATAATATGGTGCATGATTGATTGATTGAATTGGCTATATATGAGATATAATTGTGTTTTGGTAATTCTGAAACGATTGAAGTGGTGACACTTTTGGCTAAATATGTACGTTTGACTATTTCTTGCTTTCTTCTTCTAACATGTAGCTTTTTTAAACCAGCAGTATAAGAATTGTACATATAGTCCATTTTCTAATACTAGGATCTGGTGCTATAGAGGTTGATTGTCATTGTACAGATTGTCCTTTTAGTAGTTGCTGGGATGTTTTTTACATATCATTTCTTTGCGGCATTTCACATTCAGTTTAGGTACCTACTTAGGTAAGCCAACATAAGTGATTCTCATGTATGATGGTTCCTTTTTGATGCATCTTGGGTAGTAGTGCCACTTTGGTTGGCTTGTATCTATTTTCCCTTGGTTATGCAATTTCAGTTTTGCAATGGGAACGCTTAAATTCTTTATATTGTTATTTACAATATTAAGAATCTGATGACATTTTTACAGTTCTTCAACACAATGTTCGAACTGCCCCCATAATTCTGTGAGGCACTTTTGTTGGTGGAATAAGGTGAGCTCTGCAACTCTTTACATTATCATATAGTGTTGGTTGTGATAATTTCTTACAGGCATTTTTACTCTGAAATATCTTTAAATCTGCTTAGTATGTGGCTACGCCAATACAACAATGCGGCAATGGTGAGATTGGAAAAAGAGCTATGATATTGCTAAAACACAAAATTTTGAAAAACATTGTCTTAAGACGTACCAAGAAAGGCAGGGCTGCTGATCTGGCTCTTCCTCCAAGAATTGTAAGTGTTCTTTATACATGCATGCTCTCACATGTGAATTGCAATAATACACACCCAAACACACGCATCTGATGAAGTTCTGTTTGTTCTTAAAATTGTTGATATTGTTCTGCTGCCAATGCCCTCTTCCTGCAGGTTTCATTGAGGCGGGATACCATGGATATTAAAGAAACTGACTATTATGAATCCTTGTACAGTGAGAGTCAGGCACAATTTAACACGTGAGTTCCTTATTACTCTTTAGCTTTTGATTATTGAATTGGTTGAAGGAAGTACCTACATAAGTACCTTTTACAAAACTCTTAGTTGAAAAAAATAGATATTGAATTCTCAGAAATACTTGAAATGCTGTTGAAAAGATAAGATAAAGGAACCCTAATTAACTAGGATTGGGTTGCTCATATAACCACTGAACTTTGTTGTCTACTGATACCTTTACTTTCCAAGGTTTTGACTACTAACTCATTCTTTTTTCTCTAAAGGGAGGGAGGGGTACAAATAATTTGGATTTGTTAGCTTATTTACTATAGCTAGCTAGCTTTTTGCTGAACCATTTCTGTCCATCTTTTATTGTACTGTGCCTTATGTTGTGATAGGTGTTTTTCGTTTGGATGTTGGAAGTTTGATTTGCTTTAATTTTGACTATTTTGTTAAGGTATCATCTATCTATTCAAGACATTGGTCATTGCTGTTAAATTTCCCATTACCTCAAAATTGGGCCAGTTCATGTTTTTATTAATGATATGAAAAATCTAGTTTAAGCTACACTTTTAATGTTGTTTTAGGTATTTAAGCATTGGAATGTGGCTTTCTTTGTATGGTATTATATTTTGTGCTTTGCATTTTACATTTTGCTAGCAACTCAAGAAGTTGCTGATCTTTCTTAAAAATGGCTGTATTTTTTTCTGCCGCTTCTTTGCAGATATGTTCAAGCAGGAACTGTAATGAATAATTATGCTCATATTTTTGACCTCCTCACTCGCTTGCGGCAGGTGAACATATTTGTATCACTTCAATAGACGAAATATTCTTTCTTGTACTGTGTATATTTTCAATTCAATTTTTTTGTGGTGTTAATGAAACAATTATTCATATTGAATCAACTTGAAACTTGGTATGATCACCAACAAGAATAGAATATTGGATCTGATAGTCTAATAAAATGTGCATAATAACATGTATATATATATATATATATATATATATATATACAA